>NW_018165266.1:603413-693227 GCF_001263595.1 Phalaenopsis equestris | reverse complement strand
TGTATGAACTTTATTTTATATATGAAATTTGTGTTTTGTCATATCTTTTTCATGAAGTTTGAGTAGTTCCCTCTATCTTTTCCCCTATTCTGAGATATGGTGAAATGAAGAGATAAAATGAAATAAAGAGATAAAGAGATAAAATGAATGTGCCATAATTAAAATATAAAATTAATTGTGATGATTTTTCAACTTTGAACTTAATTTACTTTTGAAACTGACTAATTGATTTGTTAAAATATGTTGTGAAACATATGATCTGGGAAATGGAGTATGAGTTCTACAAGAGAGTGACACATTTGATTTCATGAAGGAGAAATTTGTTCAAGAAATTAAGTGCAAATACATAGGAAAATATTCTTTATTAGGTGTAGAATTGGAGAATCCTTAGGATGAGAGACTAAAATCCCCAAATTGGTCTTAGTGTTTAGAAACTAAAGCGAGAGTTAGCCTTCAGGTGAAGGGAAGTGATTGCTCTAGAGTGGGAGTCAGTATCCTCCTAGCCTAGCCACGGATTTAGGGACTAAACCTAAGATTAACCAATGATTTTCTATGCACTGTATCAGGATAAAAAATTTAAATTACTCCTATTTGGTACAATACATATTATAAACATTTATCTCATCTCATTTCACCAGAATTTTATTGTAGTGCGAAGGATGCTTTTTCACGTAAGAAATCTTCATTACATAAACATAGTTAGTAGATTAGTAGTTATTATTCAAAATTTGCATTTTCGTTTTGCTAATTGTTAAGTAGTTTAGTTTGGTTAATATCTCAACATTCGAAATTAGTGATAATGATTTCGTTTGATTTTCTGTGAATTTCCTGTTAAAATCTATCATTGCTAACTTACACTTTCCCCGTGGGATCGTTATTTGGGGCTTAAATAGAAAGTCCATTATTACTTAATAACGATATGTATACTTGCGTATAATCTCATTATTAATTGCTTATAATTATCTCTATTTTACACAACTTACTTTTCATGTAAGGATCAAGTTTTTGGTGTTATAGTGGTGTCAACTTCATAAATCCTTACATTTCAAAATCGGGATCACTGAGACATCATAAAGATTGAGGTAATTATGACTAATCAAAGTTTTTTTCAAGGTGATGCCCTAGGTACATAATTCACTACTACCTTGATTGAGTTAATTCTTAAATCTACTGATAAATCACATTGGAAAAATTTTAGACCTATCTTCTTGACGTCTGTGGTATCCAAGATCATAAGTAAATTGATTGTGGCTGATTTACAACCTCACCTTTCCTCTCTTATTTCCTCCCATCAATAGCATAGGGAATAGTAAAACTACCAGGATCTTTAAGTTTTTTAGGTAGCTTTTTCTAAATTATAGCACTACACTCCTCACTAAGTGCAATAGTCTCATTATCTATAAAATTCCTTTTTTTTATTCATAAACTTCACATAGCTTAGCATTTGTTCCAGGGTTTCAATAAATGGAATGTTTATTGTCAATTTTCTGAATATTTCTATAAAATTTGTAAATTGGTTATCTTTGTCTTTCTGCTTCAATATTTAAGGAAATGGAGGTGATGGTCTTTCTTCAGTAATTTTTATTGGTTCGATAGGATATTCTAACTCAAAATTAAAATCTTCATTAGATTTTTTTTCCACCCCTTGTCTCTCAACATCAACTTCAACTACTTTTTGAACTTTTATTTCTAATTCTTTTCCACTTCTTAGTTGAATAGCCTTAATTTGTTCTTTGTTTTGATCTTTAGGATTAACTTCAACATTACTAGGAAATGTTCTTGGAGGTCTAATTTTAAGTGTTGTAGCAATACATCCCAATTGATTTTCCCTATTTCTAATTGCAGCTCCATGGCTTTGTTATTGACTTCTCATTTGCTCCATTGACAATTTCTTCTCCTTACTCTCTAAATTGCTATTCAAACCTGGAGGGTAATGAGGTTTTTAGTTCGAATTCCCTTGATTGTTGGAGTTTCCTCATTGCAGATTTATAGCATTAGAGTTATTATTACTCCAACTAAAATTTGGGCAATTTTTCCAACCAAGTATATAATAAGTGGAATAAGAATTATTATATTGGTTGTTTATTGCATTTAAAGTCTCATACGAATATTGAGATTTTATCATTTGTCCCAATGAATTTTCCTCAAGCACAGGAGTTGTTTGAGAATAATTCATTCCATATTGATCTATCTTCTTTAATATTGCAACAACTTGAGCAGCCAACATAGATACTACATCAGCATCATGAATACTAGCTACTTTTTTTAGAATTTACCCTCTCAGAGGACCATTAAAAATTATTAGTAGCCATCTCTTTAATTAAAGAATACGCTTCATCACATTGTTTTGACATTAATGATCTAGCAGCAACAGTAACATCAACTATTAATCTAAGAGATCCAATCAATCCATTAAATAAAGTTTGACTTATTAAACAATCTAGGAACGCATGGTGTGGACACTTCCTAAGAAGATATTTAAATCTTTCTCAAGCTTCATAAATTGGTTCCTCTTCAAACTAGCAAAATAATGTAATATCATTTATAGGCATAGTAGTTTTTGATGGTGGGAAATATTTAGATAAAAATTTTTGTGATAAGTCTCCCCAAGTGCTGATAGATCTAAGTGCTAACGAGTTTAACCATATCTTAGCTTTATCCCTTAATGAAAAAGGAAAAATTCTTCCAACATATTTAATTATAGCACACAGTTTTAGAAAACTAGCAACGTGCAAGTTAGGATCTTCATTCGGTGTTTCCTCAAACTGATTATTTTGTGCTATTAGGATAATAGCAGGTTTAAGCTCAAATGAATTAACAACGACAGCAGGGTTTTGTATACTCAAATGAATTTCATCTGTTGTAACATAAGCATAATCTCTTAAAGGTCTCTGATGATGTTCATTTTCTTTTCCAGAATTATTTAAGTTGCAAGCAATTTTGCTCAAATTATCTTCTCTTTTTTTGTTTTTAAATTTTTCTAATTATTCTTTTTACCTCTCAATCATAAGGTATTAAACCTACTGGTTTTAAACAACACATACACAAACACAATAAGCAATAAAAATAAGCAAACATACTAAAATATAAAAATATTTGATTAAACTACAAATAGTTTTTCAGTTCAAATAGAATTCTCTTAGTTATAAAGTAATTTATCGTTACTCCCCGGCAACGACACCAAAATCTTGATGCGGCGGTCGATTTCTGTGATGTGCATTGTAAATATCTTTTAATAAAAATAAGTATCAGTTCAATCCCAATAAAAATTAATTCAAAACAAGTAATTTAATCTCTTAAAATCTCTAATCTACCAAACTCTATAATAATAATGTCAGTATACATGTCGCTCAAGTAAAAAAGGGTTCTGAAGGAGTCTTAAGTATTGATCCCACAGGGAGTTGGAAATTTTTATGGTTATAAAATTTTTATGGTTATAACGTCAAACACAATATTCAAACTATAAAACTTAAGTGAGGAAAAAAAATATAAAGTAAATTTAATGTGTCCTAAATGAAATGCAGTTAAAAAAACTAAGTTAATTAAACTAATTGCTAAACTTCAAAAGTAAACTTATAAAGACTAAATAAAGTTTTGAAACAAAGATTTCAAATTTAAGAAAGCATCCTTCCCCTTTACAATGAGTTCATGGAATGTGAAGAAATTAAAATCATTTAAAATATATATAAAAAATTGTATTATGCCAAATAGGAGCAATCCTATTCTTTACCCTCTAAGAGTGCATAAAGAACATTGATTAATCCACAGTTTGGTCCCTAAATCTGTGGTTAGGTTGAGAGGACACTGGCTGTCACTCTAGAGCTCTCACTTCTCCCTCACATAAGGGCTAACAATCTCACTTTAGTTTCCAAGCAACTAGACCAAAATGAGGATTTTAATTTGTCACCTTAAAATCTCTAATTTTGCGCCCATCAAAGTATATTTCGCCCATCAAAGATTTTGCGCCCATCAAAGTATATTTCCCTTTTTATTTGCATGAAACCCCATGGATTACATTCTTACCCATGAAATTTAATGTAACTTTTACCTTGTTCTGGAAAGCATAATGCTTTCAAATCGCATGATCCTCAACAAATTTTAACCTTTTAATTGGCTAGAATGAAAATTAAATGAATATCAGAGATTGAATCATCACAATTTATTAACATTTAAAACCTTACAAAATAAAACTAATTCTTCACAAGATCATATCTCATTGTAAGGAGAAAGATAAACAAGACTACTCAAAATTCATCAGAAGGCTACGACAAAATATGGATTTAATATATAAAAAAAAGTTTACAACACAAAGAAAGAAAAGAACACATCTTATCTCACACTCCTTCCCATGAAAATCCTTAGAAGTTCCTTTTAAGCAATTTATCCTTTTACAATTACACTCAATTCTCTCTTAGAAGTGTAATGAAGAAGAAATCTCACACCTTCCCCTCTTCCCTTACAACCCTAGAAGAAAATCCTCTCTTCTCCAAGAATTCTCACTCAAACCAAAGCCTATCTCTCAAACTCAAGCCCCTTTTTTCTCTAGACTCCTCTCCTTTTTAATTAGGGCCAGCCTTTTTTCAAAAGATTTCAAAATTCCCTCCAATTTTTCCACCAAAAGTCACATCTTTTACCACTAAGAGACAAGTCCCTTCATCCAAGAGACATATCTCTTCATTAAAGAGCCTTCCAAAGTATCTAGATTCATTGAACCACTCCATGGGACGTTTGAATTGTTTGGAACCTTCAAAAACTGCTCAAAAATAGTCACAAACCTCCTCACTCCATCTTAATTTGTCTCTGGTGCTTCTGGTGCCTCTGCCACCAATTTATTGAAGTCTGGGTTGTTCTCTGGATTTTGACACTTCTGGAGCCAATTTTTGTGCTTCTAGCACAGTTTTTTTTATAAAATGGCACCTCTAGAGCTAGTTTTTGGTGCCTCTAGCACTGCTCTCTGGAAAATGGTGCCTCTGGCGCCATTATCATGAAAATCTCCATTTTGGTTCCAAATTTCCTTCTTTTTGCTACTTTCTGCTCCAAATGCCTAAAATTGATATAACTGCAACAAAAACATAAAAATACCCTTATTTAAAGTGCAATATCACCAAAATAAACATAAAATGTATACATAAAATAGTACATTATTTTTTGTGAATCACAGTACATTGCAGAAAATAAAAGTAATGTCTAGTACAACCACATAAAAGCAAATAAAAAAATTATCCATAACATCCACAAACAGATAAATAAAGCTAATCACTCCTCATCCTCATCTGTTCAACATCATCATCCTCTTCATATTCCTTTTATGACACTTCCATAGATTGGTCAGTGTGCTCATGAATCTGATAAGGTGGACATGAAAGAAACTCATTTGAATTACCTTCACTAATCCAAAGATTTTTCCTATACATCACCATTTCAGCAACATCGAGCATGGGGTGATGATCAATTTGACTTTTATACTGTCAATCCAATTATAAACAATACTTTTCTATTCTATACACTCGACCATGTATCACTGTAGTGTCATTCTCTTCCCTATACAATTGTCGTTCAAATGCACCTTTCAGAGTAGTAGGATGTGGATGGTACAAAGTAGAAGAAAAAGGTTGTGCTACAATTGATACTCTCCCAAAATTTGCATGACTCCTATATAATCCACTTTTAGCACTAGAGATTGGCTTTAATGGAAGATTGATCCCGATTTTATATGACAGGACGAAGTATGCAGTTATAATCTTAATTTTTCCATACTTATATTTCTTATTTTGCAATGGCTACCAAAAGCTTAACTTCAAAATAAATAAAAATACGATTATTATATTTAAATATGGGATACTACACAAGTATACATATCGTTATCAAGTAATATATTGTTTTTTGATTAATCCCTGAACATCAAACCCATAGGGAAAAAATACAATATGCAACTAAAATCAGAAGAAATTAGATAACAAATTCTACTTTACAAAATATTCTTACTCAAACTATAGATGCTATAATAGGAATGAAAGTTCAATTTTTTTGTATTTTTTTATAATTGAAAGTAAAGTAAACAACTAACTAAACTTAACTAGATATTTGTAAGTGAAGGCAATATAAATAAAATAACTTTTTTCTTATCATTCATCAGTAACAAGTACAGGAATTTTATTGTGGAAGTATTCAAATTGTGTTTTGCCAAATAAGAGCAATAGTATTCTTTACCCTTACTAGAGATGCTATAAAGAACATTGGCTAATTTAAAGTTTGAATAGCCTTGAGGACAGGTTTGGTAGGGAAGATACTCGCTCTCAATCTAGAGTTCCCTCTTCTCCCTCCACCTGGGGGCTAAAATCTTGTATCAAAACATAAAGCTATAAACCAAATTGGGAGCTTTAGCCTGCTACTCTAAAGTCCTCTAATTTTACACCCTTCAAAGTTTATTTCTCTATTTATTTTCAATCATATGAATTACATTCTCATTCATATAATCTCATGTGATTCTTACCATTAGCTGATTGAGACAACGCCACCTCAGATTTTACATGTCCTCACAAAAAATATTAACATCTTAATTGGCCAAATCAAGAAGTAAATGAAGTACAAGGTTTAAAACCATTACAACCTATTCCATTATTAAAGGTTAATACTTCATAAAATTTCCATCCAATACTTAATCAATTATCATTTTAAGAAAAAAGATAAATAAAACTACTCAGAATTCATGGAGAAAACACAACCACACTTAAGATTGAAAGTAGAAATCATGCGAACAAACAAGAAGTCTAAATTAAAATCAAATGTAGTTACAAAGATAAAAACTTATCTGAAATCCTCTCCACCAAACACTTGAAGTTCCTTTGAATCTCGTCTCTTCCTTTCTCTTACAGTACTCGCTACTCACACACTACAACTCCTCTCTTCTTCTTCTCTCTAAAAGTATCCTAATTAATCTAAGAGAGAGAGGCCTTGACCGAGTCTAGTGGGGGACAACGGCTTGTGTGGGAGAGTTCTTCAATCCAATCCAAGTTTTCTTTTATAATTTTCCAAAAGGTGCTTTGGTGTCTCTTTTGGTGTCGTGCTTTGGTGTCTCTTCAAAATGTGTTCACATTCAATGAATCTTCCAAGTGTTGCCTCCTTTCAAAATCCAGTTGAATGTATTTTCATGTCCATTAACTATTTCCCACATTTTCACCATGGGTTGCTACAAGCACCTCTTCAAAAATTCATCCAAATGCATTGAATCATCAAGTAACTACTTCTACTGGCGCTTAAGTGCCAGTTCTGGGTGCTTAAGCACGACAGTTCTTTTGCACACTAATGAACAAAAAATATATGCATTTTTAGACCTTTATTTTATAGTAATTTTTGGTGATATTACACTTTAAAGGAAGGTACTTTTCATGTTTTGTTGTAGGTTGATGATTTTTAGTACTTGAAGCAAAAAGGAAGCAAAAATGATGGAATTTGGAGTCAAAATGGCATTTTTAAAAAAAATACTCAGCGTCGACGGCACCAACATGAACCCGAAGTCCAAAACATCATGGGCGCCGACGCCAGATTGGGCACTAACGACGCCATTTGACAGAGATCAAAAGATTTAATTCGGGCCTTTGGCGCCGAGGGCACCATCGTGGGCGCCGACGGCGCCAATGTCAGTGCTAGGCAAAATTCTATAAGGTTCTATGAATTTGGATGCTTTTTGAAGAGTTATTGAACACACCTCTTAGAAAACTGACATTATGCTTTATTTAGAGCAAAAATTGATAAGAAAAATTGGGGGCTACTGTGTAATTGAGTTTACTTGAGTATTCTATTGTTTAGTGTGGTGAGTCTAAGTGTGATTTTCTCTTAAGAGTTGTTAAGAGGGGGAGAGAAGTGAGAGATTTCTTCTTCCATGCATCTTTAAAGAGAAAATCAAGAGTCTTATAAAGAGAGAAAGAGTCCAAGAGAGGCTACAAAGAATTTGCTTTGAGAAAGAGTTACAGATAAGTGGTGTTTTTATATTATTGTTGTATAAAATTTTTTTTATTTATGAAATTTGGATTTTGTTGTATCTTTCTCATGAGGTCTGAGTAGTTTTCTTTGTCTTTCTCCCAACTCTAAGATATGGTGAAATGAAGAGATAATTTGGATGTGTCAATTTTAAAATATAAAATAAATTGTGATGACTTTTCACTCAGTTCTTAATTTACTTTTAAATTGTGCCAATTGAAATGTTAACATTTATTGTGAAACCTACTATCCGAGAAATGGAGTATGAGTTTTACAACAAAGTGAGAATCACATTCGATTTCATGGAGTGTTTCATTCATGAAATTGAGAGCAAATAAATAGGGAAATATATATATTATTGATGGAAGAATTGGAGATTTTAGGGTGACAGATTAGTGTTTAAGAACTAAAGCAAGAGTTAGCCTTCAGGGGAAGGGAAGTGGGAGCTCTGGAGTGAGAGCCAGTATCCTCCCATCGTAACCACAGATTTAGAGACTAAACCTAAGATTAGCCAATGATTCTCTATAACACTTGACTAAAGGTAGAGAATTAAAATTGCTCCCATTTGGCACGATACAAATTCAAACCATTTATCTCCTCATTTAACCAAAAACTCATTGTAAGTGGGAAAGATATTTTCTCATATTTGATAACTTCATCACAGAAACAGAAACATTTTTTGGTACTTATAGTTTAACTTTACTTTACAGTCTTACTAGTAGTTGATAATTTAGTTTTGATAACACCTTAAGCATTTGCAATTAGTGTAGTAGACTTTCTTTATTGTTGTGAATTTCCTAGTTTAAATTACCATTTCGAATTTAAACCTTCCTCGTTGGATTGATATTTGGGGCTTAAACAGAGTCTTGTATTATTTGATAATGATACATACATATACTTGCATAGAATTCCAACATAAATTGCTTTAATTTCTTATTTATAAATATCAAACCAAGTTTTTTGGCATCGCTACAAAGCGGAGTCAACTTTATACAAAGCGGAGTCAACTTTATTCAACTTTATTAATTTTACACAACTATAATTTTTTAGATCAAGTTTTTGGCGTCGTTGCTGGGGAAGTTAACGATAAATTAAATAGATTTGTTAAATTAGGAAATTTAGCGATAAATATAAAATTTAAAATATAAAAAATTTATTAAGAAATCAAAAATCATAAAAAAATTATTTAAGAGTATTTTTTAAGAAATTTTTCCTTGCTTATTATATTTGTTTATGTGTAGTATTGGATCTAAAGGTTTATTACCTTACAATTTAGAATTAGAACGTACTATTAGAAAATTTCAAAAACAACCAAAAAAAATTAGAAATTTAAACAAAATGGTGAATAACTTAGATAATCAAATAAATGAAAATCAACTAAAACTTTTAAAAAGAGTATTTAAATCCTGCAGCAGATGAACTTCACTTGACTATTCAAAATCCTGATGTTGCTGCTAATTCATTTGAGGCTAAACCTGCTACTATCCAAATGGTACAAAATAATCAGTTTGGAGGAACACCTACTGAAGATCCTAACTTACATCTTGTTAGTTTTCTTGAAATATGTGCTACTTTTAAATATGATTGAGTGTCTAATAATTCTGTTAGGCTTAGACTTTTTTCTTTTTCATGAAGGGATATATCTAAAGTTTGGTTAAATTCATTAGCACCTAGATCTAGCCAAACTTAGGGAGAACTATCACAAAAATTTTTGGCTAAATATTTTCCACTCTCGAAAACTGCTAAGCTTAGATATGATATTACATCTATTTGTCAGTTCGAAGGTGAATCGATATATGAAGCTTGAGAAAGATTTAAAGATATTCTTAGGAGATGTCCACAACATGCTTTACCAAATTGGTTAATAATTCAAACCTTTTATAATGGATTAGTAAGATCACTTAGATCAATTATAGATGCTGCTGCAGGAGCATCATTTATGTCAAAACCTTTTGATGAAGCATATTCCTTAATAGAGAAAATCACTACTAATAATTTTCAATGGCCCTCTGAACTGGTAAATCCAAAGAGAGTAGCTAGTAATCATGATTTTGATGCGATGTTTATTTTAGCATCTCAAATTGTCACTATATCAAAGAAGATTGATCAAATTGGAGTGAATTATTCTCAAATACCACCAGTGTTAGAAGAAAACACTAGGACAAATAAATTATACTCAATCATCTTATGAAACTATTAATGTTATTAATAATAGAAATAATAATCCCTATTCTAATTATTATAATCCTGGATGGAAAAATCACCCTAATTTTTGTTGGAATAATTATAACAATTCAGTGAACTCCATAGGAAGTTCAAATAACCAAGGGAATCCTAATCATAGACCTTATTATCCTCCTGGATTTAACAATAACTCACAAGTTAAGGAGAAGAAGTTGAGTGTGGAAGAAGTAATGTTGAACATGGGAAATCAAATACAAAATCAAGGGGCTGCAATTAGGAATATTAAAAATCAATTAGGACGTATTGCTACTGCACTTAGTAATAGACCTTTGGGAATTCTGTGTAGTACTATTGAAGTTAATCCAACAGATCAGAATAAGGAACAAATTAAAGCTATTCAATTACGAAGCGGAAACAAGAATCCAAAGAGAAACTGAAGTTGAGGAGGAGAAGGTAGAAATTGAAAGTGACAATGATGAAAATAAACCAATACAATTTTTTTTAGAAAAGCTGCCACCTACGTTTCCTCAAAGACTGAAGCAGAAGAATAAAGATAAACAATTTACAAAATTTTTGGAAATCCTTAAAAAGTTAACGATAAATATTCCTTTCATTGAAGCTTTGGAACAAATGCCAAGTTATGTGAAATTTATGAAGGATATACTAAATAAGAAAAAGAAGTTTGTAGATCACGAGACCATTGCACTCATTGAAAAGTGTAGCTCAATAATTCAGAAAAAGCTTCCTGAAAAGTTAAAAGATCCTGGTAGTTTTACTATACCTTGTGCTATTGGTAAAAAGTTTTTTGGAAAAGCCTTTTTTGGAAAAAAAGTTTTTTGGAAAAGCCTTATGTGATCTAGAAGCTAGTATTAATCTAATGCATCTATCAATTTTTAAACGTTTAAATTTAAGAGAGATTTCCCTTACTATTGTAACTCTTTATTTAGTTGATCAATTAATAACTTATCCTAAAGGAGTTAAGAAGATGTATTAATGAAAGTGGATAAATTTATTTTTCTCATAGATTTTATTGTATTAGATATGAAGGAAGATAAAGAGATTCTTATTATTTTGGGGAGACCATTTCCTGCAATAAGGAGAGCTGTGATAGATGTGCAAAAAGGAGAATTAACAATGAGAGTCAATAATCACGAAGTAACATTTAATATAGCAAAAGCTATGAAATATCTTGTGATAGAAAAAGATAATGAAAGTTTTAGAATTGAAGGTACTGATTATCTAAGTAATGAGTGATTTAAAGGAAAGCTTGAAGAAAAATTAAGTTAAGAAGAGTATTTTGAGAATGAGAATAAAATAAAAGAAGAAAATTTAAATTATGTTCAGGACATATTTGTAACTTTAGACCTTTTGGAGAATGATAATAAAAATCTTATTCCTTCAAGTATTAAACCACCTGAACTTGAACTGAAAGTATTACCTGCTCATTTAAGAGACATGTTTTTAGGGGACTCATCTACATTATCTACTATTATATCTTCTGATTTAACTAAAATTCAAGAGCAAAAATTAGTAGAAATGTTGAAAGATATAAGAAGACTTTTGGATAGACTTTAGCAGATATTAAAGGAATCAATCCTTCATATTGTATGCACAGAATTCTATTAGATGAACAATACGAACCTAAAGTTGATACTCAGAGGAGATTAAACCCAAAAATGAAGGAAGTTGTTAAAAAAGAAATGTTAAAATGGTTAGATGCTGAAATTTAATATCCTACTTTCCTATTTCAATCAGTGCTTGGGTAAGTCCAATTTACTGTGTTCCAAAGAAATGAGGTGTGACAGTTTAAGTAAATGAGAAAAATGAATTAATTTCAATAAGACAAGTTACTGGCTGGTGAGTTTGATGAGTTTGAATAAACTATAGAAAATTAATTATGGCCACCAGAAAAGATCATTTTCCTTTACCATTTATGGACTAAATGTTGGATAGATTGGCTCAAAAAAAATATTACTGCTTTTTAGATGGATATAATGGGTGTCACCAAATTTTAATTACTCCTGAGGATCAAAAGAAAACAACATTTACAAGCCCTTATGGAACAGTTGCTTTTCGTAGAATGCCTTTTGGACTATGTAACGCACCTGCGACATTTCAAAGATATATAATGTCAATTTTTAGTAATTTAATTGAACATGGAATGGAAGTATTTATGGATGATTTTTTTGTATTTGAAACTTCAATATTGAATTATGTTTAAATAATAATTATGTTTAAATAATTTAGAAAAACTTCTGGAACTATGTGAAAAAGTCAACTTAATGCTAATTGGGAAAAATGTCAATTTATGGTTGCAAGAGGATCCAGAAAAAATTTCTGAAAAATGGCATGGAAGTAGATCCAGAAAAAATTCATGTTATTGTGAAAATACTGCCTTCTACTAATGTTAGAGGGGTAAGAAGATTTCTAAGACATGTTGGTTTCTACAGGCGTTATATAAAAAAAATTTCAAAAATTACTAAGCCATTATGCCAACTTTTAGAAAAGGATACGAAATTTAATTTTAATGATTTTATACTGAATTTAATTTTAATAAGAAATGCATAAAAACATTTGAATTATTGAAAGTAAATTTAATTACGACTTCTGTAATAGTTCCACCTGATTGGTAGAAACCATTTGAAATAATGTGCGATGTTATTTATCCTGCTATTGGAGCTATTTTAGGAATAAAGGTATAATAAAGTTTTTAAAGTAATATATTATGCTAGTAAAACCCTAAATGATGCTCAAATTAATTACACCACTACTAAAAGAGAGTTATTAGATATTTTCTATGCCTTTTAGGAATTTTAGACCTTACTTAATTGGAGCTAAATGTATAGTGCATATAGACCATTCAACTATCAAATATTTGATACAAAAAAAAGATGCTAAGCCAAGATTAATTAGATGGGTACTTCTGCTGCAAGAGTTTGATTTTGTGATAGTAGATAGAAAGGGAAATTATAATCAAATAGCTGATCATTTGTCTAGACTAGAACAAAAAATATTAACTGATTTTGCAAATGAAATTTTGGAAACTTTCGCTGATGAACAATTATATAATATTGATATAAAGAATATACTATGGTATGTCGATATAGTAAATTATATTGTAAGCGGTATTCTACCACTAGATATAAAAAATTAACAATTAAAGAAATTTATTCATGATTCAAAATTCTATTTTTTTGGATTACCCACATTTATATAAATAATGTAAAGATTTGATCATTAGAAGGTGTGTGCCTTATGAAGAAACTAAACAAATAATTGAACAATGTCATGATTCTAAATTTGGCGGACATTTTGGAACTTGTAGAACTGCACATAAAATTTTGTAAGCTGGATTTTATTGGCCTACTCTTTTTACAAATGTTAATGAATATATTAAAACATGTGATCAATGTGAGCGAGTACGAAATATTTTTAGAAGAAATGAAATGCCTCTGAATTACACATTGGAAGTTGAAATTTTTGATGTGTGGGGATTTGATTTTATTTGACCATTTATGCCTTCATTTAGAAATTTATATATATTTCTTGTTGTTGATTATATGTCTAAATGGATAGAAGCTATTGTTGTACCTAAATGTGATGCTCAGAGTGTTTCTAAATTTTTAAATAAAAATATTTTTACAAGATATGGAATGTCGAGAGTGATTATTAAGGATGGAGGATCCCATTTTAGGAATAAGAGGATTGAGAAATTGGTTAGAAAATATAATATTATGCATAGATTCTCTACTGTTTATCATCCTCAAACTAGCGGTCTAGTAGAAATATCAAATCGCGAAATAAAGAGAATCTTAGAAAATGTTGTAAATCCTTATAAATTGGATTGGTCTGCTAGATTAGATACTGCACTATGTGCATACAGAACTGCCTATAAGACTCCTATTGGAATGTCCCCATATAGAATTATTTTTGTTAAAACATGTCACTTAATAGTAGAATTGGAAAATAAAGCATTTTGGGCTATTAAGGAATTTATTTTTAATCTAAACGATGTTGGTGAGAAAACGATGTTGGTGAGAAAAGATTATTGCTGGTGAGAAAAGATTGTTGCAACTCAATGAACTTAAGAATATTAGAAACAAAGCATATGATAATGCAAAAATCTATAAAGAGAAAATGAAAATATGGCATGATTGGAAGATTATAAAAAAGAAATTTGAACCAGGACAAGAGGTTTTATTATAAAATACTATATTGAGATTATTTCTATGAAAACTGAAATCTAGATGGTTATGACCATTCAATGTGATCAAAGTCTATCATTATGGAACTGTAGTTATTAAAGATCCTAAAATTGGAAAGATATTTAATGTTAATGGGCATCAATTGAAGCATTATTATGAAGGGCACATGCTATAATTTAAAGAAATTTTGATGTTGAGTCATCCAGATTCTAAAAACAAAACATTTGCAACTTTGGCTTTGGCACCGACGGCGCCCTTTTACAGAGGCGTCGACGGCGCCCAGTGCAGTTTCGACAGTTTAGAAAGAGTTTGGCGGACTTTGTCGGGATTTCACTTTAAAATAACTGCCTAGAGGTCTTTTTAAAGGCATGAAAACCATTTAGGATGACCAGAAACTTCCAGATTTTGAAATTCATGGCTTCCAATTTGTGAAATACTTCAAGATATGGGGTTTCCAATAGAAGGAAGTTCATCAGTTTTGAGGCGCAGAGATTATACAACAAATTCATCACTAAGAAGCGACTTATCAAGGAGAGAGGCTTTGTAAATCATGGATTGAGTAATCCAAGTTTCTAGATTAAGAAAATCATAGTACAGAGACGTTGGGAAGTTCTATGCTACACTACCGCTACAGTAGTTGTTCCAGTAGTAAAACAATTTTACGCTAACCTATATGGATTTAACCAAGGAGTTGTTTGCATTGGAGGTAAGGGCGTAACATTTACTCCATCATGAATTAATGATATGTTTATGATAGAAAGCATGTTGATCAGTCATTATACAAACTTTATACCAATGAAGGATATGATGTATCATGTATGCCAATTTCTGACGGATGAAAATGATAATTGGGAAATCAGAGATGATGGGTACGTTAGTTTCTCCGCTTCACTGCTAAATCCTATATATAAACAATGGCATTTCTTCATCTCTGCAAAACTACTCCTTATAGTGAAAATTAGCAGAATTACAAAAGAAAGTGCAATTTTAAACTATTGCATTCAAATGAGAAAGCCCATTGATGTGGGATCAATTATTTTTAAACTATGATGGGTATTATAATGAATGGGCCTATATATGGACTGGGGCATCCATCTAAAATCTTCTTACTTTGTAATTAATCTCAAGTGCCATATGAAAGTTGGGAGAAAGTGTTATTACCCTGGGAGCCCATGGATCTTATTGATGGAAACTACATTGAGAATGGAAATGAAGCATTGGATATTATCATGGATCAAACATCACATGCTTCAACACCCTTAATGCCCTAAACAGTTGGAAGTTCAATAGTTTTGGAGAATAAAATAAAGAAAATAGGAAAATAACTTCATAGTATCATGAATGCAATATGAAATCTTAATTACCTTTTTGATCACTTAGATTAGAGGATGAAGGAACACTTTGATCATACGGGAATAATTGAAGCAGGTTTGGTGCAGATGTTTAAGAAGAATAAATAGATCGATGAAAATTTGATTGATCAATTCCTGTACCGACTCTTCTACAATTTGTACATCCATTACCAGTCTATGGGAGATATTAGAAGAGGAGATAGTGTTGAAGATGAAGAGGAGTAATTGAAGATGTTGAACTTTCCATTATTTAAAATTAATTGTGTTTTTAATGTAAGTGTGTTGGATTTGTTTTTCTTTAAAACCCTTATAACTTTAATTGTATTTATAGTTTATTTTTTTAGTGTTCTAGTGCTGTGGCTTGGTTTTGACGCTGAATTATAGTGTGATTTGCTTAATGTATGTATGAATGTGATTAAAAATCTGTATTTGTAAAAAATTTGGAATTTCATATATAAAAGTTGATTTTGTATTGTTTGTAAAAACATTTGTTTGTGGACCATTTAAGGATGATTATTATTTTTTAAAAAAGGAAAAAGAAGACTAATTAGACTTTAAAGGGAATTTGAAATAGCTGATGTGTGAAAATTAGGAAAATTTTATATTTTTTGGCACTGGCGCCGACGGCACCAGCATGTGCGCCAATGGCCCGAGACCCGAAGGACCTCAAATCCCTTTAATTTCATGAACTGCATAGTAAAAACACTGTTTCTACCATTTTGGTCACCTTCAACCTTCGGTTTACACCTCTAGGGCTTGCAAACGCTTGGATTTAAAGGGATTAGAAGACAAAAGGAGTTTGGATTTCATCTTCTCTCGATAAAAGCTACACTTTGAACTAAAAATTTCTTATTTCCACCAAAGATTTCTCCCACATTGCCGAGACCCAAAATTTTGAATTTTTTTAAGGAGATTTTGAGAAAATCCTTTCGTGAACAACTCTTACTTAGTGTATTTAAGTTTAGAACGTTCCACATTGTGATTTTCAAAAATTTTGGAATTTATTTAGATTTTATCAATTTTTCTTAGATTACAATGTCACCAAGGATGAGAAAAGGAAAGAGGAAATTGGAATATGATGACCAAAAATTTCTGAACTACAAAGCTAGCATTCATTTCAATGGCCTACTGAATACAAAGAAAATAATTCTCAATCGAGCGTTCAAAAATCTTGGTGGTGAAGTCGAGAGAGTAATTGTTGCTCAAAAGTGGGAAAATTTCTGTTACTTTATTGCTGAGGTCATTATTGGTACATTCGTAGAGTTTTATGCAAATTTTAAGGAGACCTCTAATGACCACGTCTATGTTTATGGTAAAATTGTTGAATTCACCCAGAGGAGGATTAATGAATTCTAACAGTTACGAGAAGCATTTCACTGTGAGTACAATGCATTTTCTGCTATAAACAAGGCTTTAGATGAAGTTATTTCATTTCTTACTGATGGAAGAGGCGCTTAGAAAGTGAAGAATAATGTTACGGTAAACTTCCCCGCTTCTATGTTAAATGTGATATCCAAGGCCTGAAATTACTTTATGTCCGCTAGAATGATACCTACAAATCACCATAGTTAAGTTACTAAGGACAGAGCTATTTTAAACTTTTGTATCCAACAGATGGGTTGCTTAGATGTTGGATCTATTATCTATAGGAACACTCGTTCTATTGCTATGGGCAAGACGACTGGTGTATTAACACACCCTGCCCTGATTTTCACAGTATGTGATCAGGCAAGAGTTGATTTTAAAAAGGATGAAGAAAGAATTGAGCCTCTTAAACCTATTGGGCCAACAAACACTAAAACTTATGAATCTCATGTTGGATGGAGATCGAGAAGTAGGAGTAGAGATATTCCTTCAACTTTTAGCACCCCTACTCTCCTGGAGCTTATGGAACAGATGATGATCCAACAAGGAGATATTTTAAGGATGGAGAGTAGGATTGAAAATTTAGAGGCCAGAAATGCACACAATGATAACTTAACAAAGCAGAAGTTTGAATATGATGTTGCATATGATGATTTTATGGTAAGATACATCAGGGGTCACCACTCAGTATAGTTTCCTAGTCACCCTATCTTTACCCCTTATCAGCAGCAAAGCTTTGATATAGAAGAAGATGATAATGATGATGATGATAATGAGTGAAAATATTTGCTTAGTCTTAGTTATGATCTGTTATTTAGATTATTGTTTGTTGAATTTCGTTGTTGTTGTTATGTTTAGTTAGTTAAATATAAAACTTTTATTTGTATTTAAAATGTGGTGTTGTGAACTATAATCTGTAGAGATGTTAAATTGAAATTTATTTTCATACTGTTATTTGTTTTTAGTACTTTATTGTATTTTAATTTTTAGTTAACTCTTTCTCAGCAAATATATTTATATATATTATGTTATTTAATGTTTCAAGTTTTGCAGTATTTCATATTAGCACCTTTAATATTTCAAAGATAAGTTTCAAAATCAGAACCTTCAACAGGTAAGTCTTTTATTTATATATTAACTGTTTTCTTTTACCCTAAATTTCAATTTTTCATACTTAATCTTTTAAAAATTTAAGTTTGGGTGGGGGGGAAGAAAATTTCATTTTTAAAGAAAGAAAATTTATTTTATTTGTTCTCTCAATGAACTATATTTTAAAATTTTTAATTTAGCTTGAACAATGGTGGTAAATAGCCGAACCTTTGGAGAACTATATTTGTCTTTTTAAATATATAGTAAGCTTAAGTAAAAATTTTCAATAATAAAGGTTAATTCTAGAGATTAAAGTATTTGGTAGGAGAGAATAAGATTATGTTTTTCCATTGTAAGTAATGGAATTTGTATTTTTAAAGTATTTTAAAGTATTAAGAATCTTAGAGTTTCATGTAAGAAGAAAAGAATGAAACCTTATGAAAAATCTTCAAGACTAATACGAATTTATAAAGTAAAGGAATTTGAAAAGTTTTTAACTTTAAGAAGAGGATAGTGAAGTTCAAAATCATTAAAGGTAATACAGATATAGTAATCCTTGCATTAAAAAAGGAGAAAGGATTGAAAATGATCTTGAAAGAAAAGAAAAAGATGTGAGCAGAAGCTTGAGGAGATGTCTAATAAAAAATTGGCTTCACTAAAATCAAATTATAGAATAAGGCTTGGCCACATTTTCTAAACTTATATTTAAGTATTAACTTGTTTATTAATAAAGTTTTCATGAGTTCTTTTTCATATGGATATTCTAAGTGGGTTTAATATGAAAATTTGCAATTTTCCTTGAAAAGAATAGAAAATCAAAAATTTTAGACTTGACTATTAGATATTCTTATACCTTTAGTATTAACTTGAGTTATTTTAAATTTTTCTTAAGTGATGCTCTTATATTTAGTAGACCAAAATATGGAAATCTAGAAGTTAACTTCTTCACTACAAGTCATATTTTTATGTAGTAAAAGAGTTACTTGAGAGCAAGTAAAATTTAAGTTTGGGAGATTTTGATGCACCAAAAAAATATGTTTTTTTAGACATATATTTTATGCTAATTTTTGGTGATATTGCACTTTAAAGGAAGGTGTTTTTCATGTTTTGTTGCAGGTTGATGATTTTTAGTTGCAGGTTGATGATTTTTAGTTGCAGGTTGATGATTTTTAGCACTTAAGGAAAAAAAGAAGCAAAAAAAGATGGAATATGGAGTCAAAGTGGTGGTTTGAAAGAAATACTCAGCACCGACGGCGCAGCATGAACCAGGAATCCAGAACATTGTGGGCGTCGACGGCGCCATGATACACCTAAAAAATGTTCAATTTTTCATATGTTTTTAATGTCTACATTTGGTGATTTTCAATGATATTGCACTTTAAAGGAAGTTATTTTGTATATTTTTGGTTTCAGGTACAGAAAATGGAGTTTTGGAGAAAAAGAAGCAAAAACGGTGCAATTTGGAGCAAAAACAAGCAAGAAACAGATTATGTCCTGGCATATTTCAATATATCTTTCTATGCTTAATCTCTTTTACACTTCTCACACATTTTTGAATGAAATTACACTTAGAAGGTAAGTTGTTTTATGCTTATTTTGTAGGTCTATCTGTCTATCTGTTAGATTTTGTAGGGCTATCTGTTAGGAACACAACACAACAAAACGGAGCAAAAACGGAGCCAAACAAAGCAAAATGGAGGAGCTGAACAGGGTGGGCGCCGACAACACTAGAACCGGCTCCAACAGTGCCTGAGATGGTTTGGACGTGATCCTGTGTGAATTTTTAGAACATTCAATCTATTTGGACGCTTTTTGGAAGGTTGCGTGAGGCATCTCTTGGGAAATTCGTCCCTACACTATAATAGAGTGCTTTTATGTCAAAAAGTGGTGGTGTGTGTGAGTGGAAAAATGTGGAAATGTTTAGAGATCTTAGAATAGGAGTAGAAATGTAGATTTCTACGTTTTTGGAGAGATTGGTGAGGGGATTTTAAGAGAATCTGTAAGGGAATATTCTAGCATTGCATGGATCAGCGGGAGACTTTGTGGGAGAGATTTTCATCTTTCTCTCAAGGGGAAAACCCTAATTATTGTGTTTTTCATTATCTTATGATTTTGTAAACACTTATCCAGTGGATTTGCTTTGATTTAATGAAGTTTTTTTGTTATGTTTTCTTCGTGCTTTGTGATGTGTTTCTCTTACTCTTTCTTCTTTTTTGGAAATAATGTCATGAGAAGATTATGTCTTTATTTTTCTTTTACTTTTCTTTTGCAATGTTTAGGATTCATGTTTAGGATATTGGGATGCATGCTAGAAGAAGTTTTAATTATAAATTATGACGGTTTTTTGACTCCGCTCTTAACATATGACCCGGGAAATAGAGTATGAGTTTTATAAAAGAGTGAGAATCACATTTAAGTCCATGAAGGAGTATTTCGTTCATGAGATTAAGTGCAAATAAATAGGGAAATATACTTTATTGGTGATTAAGCACAAATAAATAGGGAAATATAGTTTGTTTGGCATAGAATTGGAGATTTTAGGGTGACAAACTAAAAATCTCCAATTCGATCTTAGTGTTTAAAAACTAAAGCGAAAATTAGCCTTCAGGGGAAGGGAAATGGGAGCTCTGGAGTGGGAGCCAGTATCCTCCAAGCCTAGCCACGAATTTAGGGACTAAACCTAAGATTAGTTAATGATTTTCTATAACACTGAATCAGGGTAGTGAATTAAAATTGCTCTTATTTAGCACATACAATATTTAATGTATCTCATTCCTTTATATTATCTAATTTGCTACATAAGAATAGTAGTTTTTAACATCTTACAATTCTCCAAACCAACTCATCCAAAAAGGGTTATCTTTAGAATTAATATTTACATTTAGGAATAGTTACTATCCTTACATTTAACATTTGCATTTAGAAGTATTTGCTTGATAAAACATCATTTTAATCAACATTCTAAACTAAGGACTAATAGTAGTAGACTGAAATTTGACTAAGGACATCTTTTCTCGCTTCCTCATGGGATCAACATTCGGGGCTTAATCAGAAAGTCATATATTACTTGAAGCGATACGTGCATTTGCGTAAAACCCATAGTGTGTGAACTATTTACTATATTTCATAATATTTCAATTTTGTATATTAGCTACTAAATATAAATTGGGTTAAGTTTTTTGTTGTCTTTTGAAAGATAAATTACTGCGTAATTACGAGTCGGGTAAGTTTTTGGCACCATCTCAGGGGAATTGAATTGACATAAAACATGTAGAAAAATAATATGCCCTAGGGGCGCATCACGCCATTTGACAGAGATCAAAAGATTTAATTCGGGCCACTGGTGCCGACGGTTCCAATGTCGGTGTTAGGGAAAATTTTTGAAGCCTTGATGAATTTGGATGCATTTTGAAGAGTTATTGAACACACCACTTGGAAAACCAACATTATGTTTTATTTAGAGCAAAAATTGATCAGAAAAATTGGGGGCTAGTGTGTAATTGAGTTTTCTTGAGTGTTCTGTTGTTTAGTGTGGTGAGTCTAAGTGTGATTTTCTCCTAAGAGTTGTTAAGAGAAAGAGAGAAGTGAGAGATTTTTTCTTCCATACATCTTTAAAGAGAAAATCAAGAGTCTTGTAAAGAGAGAAAGAGTCTAAGAGAGGCTACAAAGGATTTTCTTTGAGAAAGAGTTATAGATAAGTCGTGTTTTTGTATTATTGTTGTATAAACTTTCTTTTATTTATGAAATTCATATTTTGTTGTATCTTTTTCATCAGGTCTGAGTAGTTTTGTTTGTCTTTCTCTTTACTCTGAGATATGGTGAAACAAATAGATAATTTGGATGTGCCAATTTTAAAATATAGAATAAATTGTGATGATTTTTCACTCAGTTCTTAATTTACTTTTCACTTTGGGCAATTGAAATGTTAACATCTCTTGTGAAACCTACTATCCGGAAAATGGAGTATGAGTTTTCTAATAAAGTGAGAATCACATTCAATTTCATGAAGGAGTATTTTCTTCATGGAATTGGGTGCAAATAAATAGGAAAATATATATTATTGGGCAAAGAATTGGAGATTTTAGGGTGACAGACTAAAATCCCCAATTTGGCTTTAGTGTTTAAGAACTAAAGCAAGAGTTAGCCTTCAAGGGATGGGAAGTGGGAGCTCTGGAGTGAGAGCCAGTGTCCTCCCAACCTAACTACAGATTTGGAGACTAAACCTAAGATTAGCCAACAATTCTCTATAGCACATGTCTAAGGGTAGAGAATTAAAATTGCTCATTATTGGCACGATACAAATTCAAACCATTTATCTCTCTCATTTAACTAAAATCTCATTGTAGTGGGAAAGATGCTTTCTCATATTTGATAACTTCATCACAGAAACATAGTTTAGTAGTTATAGTTTAACTTTACTTTACAGTCTTGCTAGTAGTTGACAATTTAGTTCTGATAGCACCTTAAACATTTGCAATTAGTGTAGTAGACTTTCCTTCTTGTTGTGAATTTCCTAGTTTAAATTGTCATTTTGAATTTAAACCTTCCTCGTGGGATCAATATTTGGGGCTTAAACAGAAAGTCTTGTATTACTTGATAACAATACGTATACTTGCGTAGAATCCATTACATAAATTGCTTTAATTTCTTATTTATGATTATCGAACCAAGTTTTTTGGCATCGCTACAAAGCGGAGTCAACTTTATTAATTTTACACAACTCTAATTTTCGGGATCACACACCTTCTTCTTTTTTGCTCCAAATTTGATCTTTTTCACTCCTTTCACCTTTTCTCATCCATTTGATTTTGTCTAAAAGAAGAACACACAAATATCTTCCATTAAAGTGCAGTATCTCAAAAATAGATAAAAAAAATGTATACGTTAAAGACTATATATTTTAGGTGTATCAAAATCTCCCAAACTTAAAATATTACTTGTCCTTAAGTGACACTCCAATCTTCTAAAACCAAAATAAGTACATTATGTAAATGAGTTTCTTTAGGGTACTCTAAAGTTTTGATTCAAAAATATAGTAGTCCAATTTAAAAAAAAAATTAGTATATGAGTCCAACTTAGAGTTTGGAAATTTTTAATGTAAAGAAGTCTAACAATATGAGTTCCTATCTAGTTCAGAAGTATTTGTAAATTTTCAAAATATAGATTTTAGGCATTCTATCTTCTCCATTAAAAAATTTTTATTATGAATAATTATACTTACTATATTATATCCTTAAGCTTAAGAGTTTCTCAAGTCTTACACTTTCAAAATATTAGATATGGAACCAACCTTTGATTGGGCACTAATCCTCAAACTTCTCCTCCATTTTTTAACTTTCTTTTTTTTCTTTTTCTTTTTCTTTTTTTTTCACGTTAGGATTACTATATCTGGATAGGTTTTAATCATTTTGAATTTCACTCCTCCTTTCCTAAAGCAAAGTTCTGATATAAATCATTTACTTAAAAATATAATAATTGTTTTAAAAATTATTTTTAATAAAATAAATTTAAGTATTGAAAGTAAAAGTCTAACCCTTCTAAATTTTTCAAAAATACAATTTCTCCTACTAAAGATAGTTTCATAATATTTATCATTTCTACACTACAAATGTTTAACTTCAAGTTTTTTCTTCATTACTATTGGTTTCAACTAAATTTATTTACTTATTTCTATATTCAAAATTTTGCTTCCCTAATATAACTTCATATACATAATCTTTTTTTTTCAAATCAAAATCAAATTTATTCGTAGTACATTTTAGAATAAATAAACTTCAAGTTTTTAGAAAATTTTTCATCCCCCAAACTTAAAGTTTTAATAAGATAAAACATTTTAGCATCATATTTATATATAGGAAGGAATGAAAACTAAAAATAACATGCTTATAGGACTTTTTACATCCTAAATATACAAGTACAAAAATTAATTGATCAAATTTTGACTTATCTTAACATATTGAGATTCATTAGATTTCTATGCAGTGCAAGATAACATAAAAGCAAACAAACACACTAACAGAAATTTAAAATTGCAAAATAAAGAAAATTCCTAGTAGTAAATTGAAAATTTTAAACTTGCAGTTCTTAAGTGAAAGTTAGTAATATTCTAAACCTTCCTAAAATTCAGGATTAAGTTCAACACAAACTAACAAAATACACTAAATAACACAGTTATCACAATTACTATCATAAAAACAAAGTATAGCTTCTCACAATAACATAAATACATCACTCCAGTGTCTAACAGAATAAAACACAAACAATAATAGCAATTTCAACATGTACAACACAAAACAAATTAATACCACAATATAATTATACCACGTAAACTTCACAATAAAAAAAATTAAACTACTCAATTTAATCCTCCTCCTCCTCATCATCATCACTATCATTACTGTCTCAACAGGCAGTAGGCTCATATGATGGATATTGTGTATATGAAGGAAAAACTACACTTTGGTCACCCCTCATAAGGTTTTTCAAAGATGAGTGAAATTTCTCCTCATAATCACAATGTCTTCTCATATAAAAATCTATAAAATCTACAAAATACTCTAAATTTAATACTTTGTCTGCAGTATAATTGATGTTATCTAACATCCTTTGCAATAAATGTGACTGTTAATCAGGACCAGAAGCCTGACGTTGTCATGTGGATGCACGTGAGGTAGAAACATAAGAAGTAGAGGCACCTGAACTTCTATAAAATCCTCCTCTCCAGCTAAAGATTGAATGTTGTGAATAAGACTTCATATTAACACTTTTGATGGGCTT
Source organism: Phalaenopsis equestris (assembly GCF_001263595.1). NCBI lineage: Eukaryota > Viridiplantae > Streptophyta > Magnoliopsida > Asparagales > Orchidaceae > Phalaenopsis > Phalaenopsis equestris. The sequence continues at coordinate 668,275 of NW_018165266.1, read as the reverse complement.
TAGAGGCTGCAGTATCTCTTCCCAGCTATTGAATCTAACACTTGCCTACTCTCATAAGGAAAAGATCAAGGATGCAAATACCAAACCTATAGTGGTAGCAGCGGTAGCAGAACTGATGATAGTGTGATAAATCAAAGATCCATTGTCAATCAGCTTGAACTGTCGAATGCAATAGTTCAAGGTAGCTCTATCTCAGGTAACTTCACTGAGGTAGTTGCTTGATAGTAGACGACTAGAAATAAAGTAGTATCATGCTTTTGATGTGGCACCTAACTTTGATGCGGGGAAGTTGACTCTTCCTTTATTTGTGAATGTCCACAGTCCTCTTCCAACAGTCAATGATAATATGATCTCATCCAACTCCTCCTCAGTCGGACTACAATTTGAATAAAAACACAATGTATAAGGGGACAACTGGTAAAATAGATTTATTAACTCAAGGGAGAAAGGCACTAATTTAACTTAGAATCATTATTAAATCATTGTAGATTCAAAATACTACCACATTTTTCTTAATTAAACAAAACAACATAACAATCAAAACAGAAATACACATATAACTATGGGTTGCCTCCCACAAAACGCTTAGTTTAACGTCGTCAACCTGCGTAACTAGGGCTTATTCTTATTGACCCAACAACATAAGATCATTTAATTTAAGTTAATCCCCCTAAAAAGTAGTGTTTCAGCCTGTGACCATTAATTTTAAATATTTTCTTAGTTTTATGATCTTTAATATCCACAACTCCATAGGGATAAACTTTTATCACAACAATGGGCCCATCCACCTGGACTTAATTTTTCCTGGAAATAATCTTAATCTTGCATAATATAGCAAAACATGTTGCCCTGCTCAAAATTTTTACTAAGAATCCTACGATCATGCTACATCTTCATTTTTTCTTTATAAATCTTAGCACTTTCATAAGATTCGTTCCTTATCTCTTCAAGCTCATCTAATTGCAATAGTCTTATCTCACCATTATCCTTTAAATTGTAATTAAATTCTATAATAGCACAAATATGCTTTATGCTCAAGTTAAGCTGGTAAATGACAAGTTCTCCCAAATATTAGCCTACATGGGGACATTCCTATAGGAGTTCTATATGCAGTCCTATAAGCCCACAAAGCATATTCAAGTTTGACTAATCAATCCATTTTTGTTGGATTCACAGATTTTTCCAATATTCTTTAATTTCATGATTGGATAATTCAGCCACATCATTTATCTGAGGTTGATAAGCAGTAGAAATTTGATGGTTGATATGATATTTCTTTAATAATTTCTCCATTATTGCATTTCTGAAACGACTTCCCTTGTCAGTTATGATCACTCTCATCATCCCAAATCTACAAACTGTATTCGTTCTTAAAAACTTTACAATACTTTGAGCATCACATGGAGGTAAAGCTATAGCTTCTATCCATTTGGATACATAGTCTACTACTATCAATATATATAAATTTTTGTAAGATAGTATAAATGGTCCAATGAAATCTAACCCAAAACAACAAATATCTCAACTTCCAACACATAATTTAGGGGCATCTCAATTCTCCTAGAAACATTGTCTACTCATTGACATCGATCACAATTTTTTATATAAGTATTAACATCTCTAAAGATTGTTAGCCAATAAAATCCAGATTACAAAATTTTGTATGTTGTTTTATCAACACCAAAATGTCCCCCAAAATCAGAATTATGACATTTTTTGATAATTTCATAATTTTCTTCTAAAGGCACACCTCTTTAAATAATTAGATCATTTCCTTATTTATATAAAAATGGGTCATCCCCAAAATAATTCTTAGCTTCAGATAAAAATTTACTCGTTTGTTGGTATGTCATTACATAGGGTATAATATCACTAACAATAAATTTCATAATGTCGATAAACCATGAAACAGGCCACTCATTAATAGTGAATAATTCTTCACTTGGAAAATGTTCATTAATTTCTTTTTCAAAAAAAAGTGGTTTTTCTAATTCAAGCCTTGACAAATGATCAACAATTTGATTCTCAACTCCCTTCCTATTTACTATCTCAAAGTCAAATTCTTGCAAAAGAAGAATCCATCATATCAGTCTTAGTTTTGCATCTTTCCTTTTTATTAAATATTTAATAGCATAATGATCAGTATGCACAACACATTTGGTTCCAATTAAGTATGATTTGAATTTATCAAAAGCATATACTATTGTTAATTAGTTGTGGTATATTTAATTTGAGTTTCATTAAGGTTTCTACTAGCATAGTAGATTACTTTGAAAATCTTATTATGCTTTTTGTCATAAAATGGCTCTAATAACATAATCACTTGCATCACACATTAATTCAAAAGGTTTTTCTCAATTAGGTGAAACAATAATTGGTGCAGTGACAAATTTTTCTTTTAGTAGCTCAAAAGCTTTTTTGCCTACTCTCATAAGGAAAAGATCAAGGATGCAAATACCAAACCTATAGTGGTAGCAGCGGTAGCAGAACTGATGATAGTGTGATAAATCAAAGATCCATTGTCAATCAGCTTGAACTGTCGAATGCAATAGTTCAAGGTAGCTCTATCTCAGGTAACTTCACTGAGGTAGTTGCTTGATAGTAGACGACTAGAAATAAAGTAGTATCATGCTTTTGATGTGGCACCTAACTTTGATGCGGGGAAGTTGACTCTTCCTTTATTTGTGAATGTCCACAGTCCTCTTCCAACAGTCAATGATAATATGATCTCATCCAACTCCTCCTCAGTCGGACTACAATTTGAATAAAAACACAATGTATAAGGGGACAACTGGTAAAATAGATTTATTAACTCAAGGGAGAAAGGCACTAATTTAACTTAGAATCATTATTAAATCATTGTAGATTCAAAATACTACCACATTTTTCTTAATTAAACAAAACAACATAACAATCAAAACAGAAATACACATATAACTATGGGTTGCCTCCCACAAAACGCTTAGTTTAACGTCGTCAACCTGCGTAACTAGGGCTTATTCTTATTGACCCAACAACATAAGATCATTTAATTTAAGTTAATCCCCCTAAAAAGTAGTGTTTCAGCCTGTGACCATTAATTTTAAATATTTTCTTAGTTTTATGATCTTTAATATCCACAACTCCATAGGGATAAACTTTTATCACAACAATGGGCCCATCCACCTGGACTTAATTTTTCCTGGAAATAATCTTAATCTTGCATAATATAGCAAAACATGTTGCCCTGCTCAAAATTTTTACTAAGAATCCTACGATCATGCTACATCTTCATTTTTTCTTTATAAATCTTAGCACTTTCATAAGATTCGTTCCTTATCTCTTCAAGCTCATCTAATTGCAATAGTCTTATCTCACCATTATCCTTTAAATTGTAATTAAATTCTATAATAGCACAAATATGCTTTATGCTCAAGTTAAGCTGGTAAATGACAAGTTCTCCCAAATATTAGCCTACATGGGGACATTCCTATAGGAGTTCTATATGCAGTCCTATAAGCCCACAAAGCATATTCAAGTTTGACTAATCAATCCATTTTTCAATCCATTTTTGTTGGATTTTTTGTTGGATTCACAGATTTTTCCAATATTCTTTAATTTCATGATTGGATAATTCAGCCACATCATTTATCTGAGGTTGATAAGCAGTAGAAATTTGATGGTTGATATGATATTTCTTTAATAATTTCTCCATTATTGCATTTCTGAAACGACTTCCCTTGTCAGTTATGATCACTCTCATCATCCCAAATCTACAAACTGTATTCGTTCTTAAAAACTTTACAATACTTTGAGCATCACATGGAGGTAAAGCTATAGCTTCTATCCATTTGGATACATAGTCTACTACTATCAATATATATAAATTTTTGTAAGATAGTATAAATGGTCCAATGAAATCTAACCCAAAACAACAAATATCTCAACTTCCAACACATAATTTAGGGGCAGGAGGTAAAGCTATAGCTTCTATCCATTTGGATACATAGTCTACTACTATCAATATATATAAATTTTTGTAAGATAGTATAAATGGTCCAATGAAATCTAACCCAAAACAACAAATATCTCAACTTCCAACACATAATTTAGGGGCATCTCAATTCTCCTAGAAACATTGTCTACTCATTGACATCGATCACAATTTTTTATATAAGTATTAACATCTCTAAAGATTGTTAGCCAATAAAATCCAGATTACAAAATTTTGTATGTTGTTTTATCAACACCAAAATGTCCCCCAAAATCAGAATTATGACATTTTTTGATAATTTCATAATTTTCTTCTAAAGGCACTTTTCTTCTAAAGGCACACTAAAGGCACACCTCTTTAAATAATTAGATCATTTCCTTATTTATATAAAAATGGGTCATCCCCAAAATAATTCTTAGCTTCAGATAAAAATTTACTCGTTTGTTGGTATGTCATTACATAGGGTATAATATCACTAACAATAAATTTCATAATGTCGATAAACCATGAAACAGGCCACTCATTAATAGTGAATAATTCTTCACTTGGAAAATGTTCATTAATTTCTTTTTCAAAAAAAAGTGGTTTTTCTAATTCAAGCCTTGACAAATGATCAACAATTTGATTCTCAACTCCCTTCCTATTTACTATCTCAAAGTCAAATTCTTGCAAAAGAAGAATCCATCATATCAGTCTTAGTTTTGCATCTTTCCTTTTTATTAAATATTTAATAGCATAATGATCAGTATGCACAACACATTTGGTTCCAATTAAGTATGATTTGAATTTATCAAAAGCATATACTATTGTTAATTAGTTGTGGTATATTTAATTTGAGTTTCATTAAGGTTTCTACTAGCATAGTAGATTACTTTGAAAATCTTATTATGCTTTTTGTCATAAAATGGCTCTAATAACATAATCACTTGCATCACACATTAATTCAAAAGGTTTTTCTCAATTAGGTGAAACAATAATTGGTGCAGTAATTGGTGCAGTGACAAATTTTTCACAAATTTTTCTTTTAGTAGCTCAAAAGCTTTTAGGAACTTGTTATCAAATTAAAAATAACATCTTTTTCAAGCAAATGGCATAGTTGCTTAGCAATTTCTTAAAGGTCTTTAATATATCACCTGTAGAATCCAGCATGTCCTAAGAACTCTTAATTTCCCTCACATTTGTTGTGTAAGGTAAATTAACGATCACTTGAATTTTTGTAGGGTATACTTCCATACCATTTTCTGATATCTCGTGTCATAAAACAATTCCTCCTGCTACCATAAATTCAGTTAAGGACTAAATTTTTTCTTCACAATGCTTAAGAACTTTCGATAAATGTTCTAAACATGATTCAAATGAAGTTCAAAACACTGAAAAATCATCCATAAAAACTTCAATTCCTTTTTTAATTAAATCACAGAAAATAGCCATCATACATCTTTGCCATCATACATCATACATCTTTGAAATGTAGCATGGGCATTACATAAACCAAGGGGCATTATTTTAAAAGCAAATGTAATATAGGGACTGGTAAAAGTTGTTTTCTCTTGATCCTCTGGAGCTATTTGTATTTTGTGATAACCAGTATATCCATCCAGAAAATAAAAGTATCCAGCCAGTCTATCTAACATTTGATCTAGAAAGGAAAGCAGAAAATGATATTTTCTAGTGGCAAGATTTAATTTTCTATAATCAATACAAATTGTCCACTCTGTGACTTGTCTTATTGGTATTAACTCATTATATTCATTCATAGACACAGTCACTCCTTTTTTCTTAGGAATGCAGTGAATTGGACTAACTCATGCATTATCAGAAATAGGGTAGATAATTCTAGCATCTAACCTCTTTAAAATTTCTTTCTTAACAACTTCTTTCATAACATGATTCAATATCCTTTGAGGATCAACCCTGGGTTTGCATTTTTCTTCCATATGAATTAAATGCATACAAATTGAAGTATTGATTCCTTTAATATCAGCAATGGTAACTCCAAATGCTTTATTATAGTTCTTCAAAGTTTTCATTAAACTTTCTTCTTCTTCTGTAGTTAAATTTGAGGAAACTATAACAGGTAATGTTGAGGAACCACCTAAAAAGGCATGTTTTTAATGTTCCGGAAGTAACTTCAACTCAAGTTCAGGAGGTTTTTCATTCGATGGACAAAAAGATTTATCTTTTCTGTTGTATCTAAAACCTTAAAACTTTCTCCAACATCATTCAAATCTTCCTTATAAAAATCTTCAAATTGATTGAACTCCTCTTCTTGCTCGTGTTCCAACTCTTTTATTTCAGATTTCTCCTCATAATTTGTTTTGAAATGGCATTCACTTGGATTTCTTATTACATCCATTCTGTAACATTCATTATCTTTACCTTTTGCAGGATACTTCATTGATTTGGAAATATTAAAAGTAACTGTTTGATCATTGATGCGCATAGTTAATTCCCATTTCTGCACATCTATCATTACTCTTCCTATAGCTAGGAAAGGTCTCCCCAAAATGATAGGTATCTCCTTATCTTCCTCCATATATAGCACAAAAATATCAATAGGAAAGATAAATTGATCCACTTTCACTAAAACATCTTTTATAACTCCCTTAGGATATGTTATTGAAATGATCTGCTAACTGCAGAGTTACAGTAATCAAGGATATTTCTCCTAATATCATTCTTTTAAATATTGATAATGGCATAAAGTTAATGTTTGCACCTAAATCACATAAGACTTTCCCATAAAACATGTCTCCTATTACATGTGGAATTGTGAAGCTACCAGGGTCTTTAAGCTTTTCACGAAGCTTTTTATGAATTACAGCACTGCACTCTTCACTAAGTGCAATAGTCTCGTTAACTTTGAATTTCCTTTTCTTGTTAAGAATATCCTTCATAAACTTCACATAGCTTGGCATTTGTTCTAAGGTTTCAGCAAATGGAATAATAATTGTAAGCTTCTTAATAATTGTAAGCTTCTTAAAATAATTGTAAGCTTCTTAAAGATTTCTATAAATTTTCAAAATTTTTTATCCAACTTTTGTTGACGAAGTCTCTAATGAAATGGAGGTGGAGGTTTTTTCAAGTCAATTTTAGGTGGAGAAATAGGTCTCTCTAAATCTTTCAGAGCATCTTGTTCAAGGTCTTCAATATCTTCTTTCTCTACTTCAATCTCTTTTTGAACTCTACCTACCAACTCTCTTCCGCTTCTAAGTTAAACAGCTTTTAATTGCTCTTTATTCTGGTCTTTTAGATTTACTTTTGCATTACTAGGAAGTGTTCCTTGAGATCTATTACTTAATGAATTTGTTATTTGTTCTAATTGATTTTTAATATTTCTAATCGTAGCTCTTTGACTTTGTAACAGTTTTTCCATTTGTAACACCACTTCTTCTATAGCAACTTTTTCTCTTTAAATTGTTGATTATTATTAAAACCTGGAAGAAATAAATAGGACTATAATTATTATTACTTTGGTTGTTCCAGTTTTCCAATAAGTTTACTTGGTTGTTCCCCCATTATTGATTATTACCACCCGAAGTATTGTTCAAGTTAAAGTTAGGATAGTTCTTCCAACCTGAGTTGTAATAGTTTGAATATAGGTTATTCTGCTTTTTGTTTATGGCATTCAAAGTTTCTAATGATGCTTGAGAATCTGCCATATGACCAAATGAATTCTTTTCAATCATTGTAATTGATTGAGAAAAATTCATTCTAAATTTGTCTAACTTCCTTGAAATTGTAACAACTTGATTTACTAACATTGCAAAAGTATCAGATTCAAGAATATTAGCTATTTTCTTGGGATTTACCCTCTTAGAAGACCATTGAAAATTATTAATAACCAATTTGGTATAGCATGGTGTGGACACTTTCTTAGTACTTTAAATCGTTCACATTCTTCATAAATAGATTCCCCTTCAAACTAACAAAAACATGTTTTATCATTTCTAAACTTCGCAGTTTTTTATGGTGAAAAATATTTAGCACAGAATTTTTGCGCTAAATCACGCCAAGTTCTGATAAATTCATGTGCTAACAAATGTAACCATATCTTAGCCTTATCCCTGAGTGAGAAAGGAAAAACTATATATCTTATAGCATCATCTGTTACACCATCATATTTAAATGTAGCACACAATTTTAAAAAAATGTCAAGATGTAAATTTGGATCTTCAGTCAGTGCTCCCCCAAACTGATTATTGATATCATTTACATAATTGTGTTTTTAAGTTCAAATGAAGTACCAACTATAACAGGTTTTTGAATACTACAATGATGTTCATCCACTGTAGGGTTTTCATAATCTCTTAAAGATCTAAACTCTTCATTAATTTCAGCATTTTGATTATTTTGGTTTGTCATTTCTTGAATTTTTTTATTTTTTTTTATCTTTTTGATTTTATTGATTTTTCTAATAGTTTTTTCCAATTCAAAATTGTAGGGTACTAGTCCTTTAGAACCTAAGTTACACATACATTACTACAAAACAACATAAAATAAAAGCGCACAAACAAGAACTTTATATAAAAACAACACTACAATATTCCTATAATAAATTTAAAAGTTTAAAAAAGACTTTTTAAAAATAGAAATTTGTTTTCTACAAATTTCTTCAAAAATTTTTATTTTTCCCCGCAATGAAACCAAAAACTTGATCCTGATTTTATATGATAGTACGATATATGCAGTTATAATCTCAATATTTCCTTACTTGTATTTCTTACTTTTCAATGGCTACTAAAAACTTGACTTTGAAGCAAATAAGAATACAATCATTATATTTAAATATAGGATACTGCGCAAGTATGCGTATCGTTATCAAGTAATATAAAATTTTTTTATTAAGCCCCCCTCCCAAATATCGAACTTACAAGGAAAAAATACACTATGCAACTAAATTCAAAAGAAAATAGATAACAAATTCTACTTTGCAAAATATTCTTACTCAAATTATAGATGTTATAATAGGAATGAAAGTTCAATTCTTTTTGTAATTTTTAATGATTGAAAGTAAAGTAAACAAGATTGAAAGTAAAACTAGATATTTGTAACAACTAACTAAACTTAACAAACTTAACTAGATATTTGTAAGATGAAGGTAATATAAATAAAATATTTTTTTTCTTCTCATTGATTAATAAGGAGTATAGGAATTCTGTTGTGAAAGTATTCAAAATGTGTTGTGTAAAATATGAGCAATAGTATTATTTGCCCTTAATAGAGATGTTATAAAGAATATAGGCTAATTTATAATTTAATTAGCCTTGAAGACAGGTTAGGTAGGGAAGATACTAGCTCTCACTCTAGAGTTCCCTCTTCTCTCTCCACCCGGGGGCTAACATCTCGTATCAAAACCTAAAACTATAAATCAAATTGGGAGTTTTAGCCTGTTACTCAAAAGTCCTCTAATTCTACACCTTTTAAATTTTATTTCCCTATTTATTTGCCCTGAATTATATGAATTACATTCTCATCCATATAATCTCATGTGATTCTTACCATTAGTTGATTGAGACAATACCATCTCGGATTTTAGGATTTTACATGTTACATGTTCTCTCAACAAATATTAACATCTTAATTGGTCAAATCAAGAAGCAAATGAAGTACAAGATTTAAAATCATCACAAGTTACTCCAACATTAAAGATTAATACTTCACACAACTTTCATTCAATACTTAATCACTTATCTTTTTAAGAAAAAAGATAAGGAAAACTACTTAGAATTCATGCTGAAAACACAACCACACTTAATTTTGAAAGTAGAAATCATGTAAACAGTCAAGAAGTTTAAATTAAAATCAAATGTAGTCATAAAGATAAAAACTTATCTCAAATCCTCTCCATCAAACTCTTGAAGTTCCTTTGAATCTCTTCTCTTCCTTTCTCTTACAATACTCCCTACTCGCACACTACAACTCCTCTCTTTTTCTTCTCTATAAAAATATCCTAATTAATCCAAGAGAGAAGCATCGGCAGTGTCTAGAGGGGGGCGGCGGCTTTTGTGGGAGTGTTCTTCAATCCAATCCAAGTCTTCTTTTATAATTTTCCAAAAGGTAACTTGGTGTCTCTTCAAAATGTATCCACATTCAATAAATCTTCCAAGATTTGCCTCCTTTCAAAAGCCAATTGAATGTATTTTCGTGTTCATTAACTGTTTCTCACGTTTTCACCAAGGGTTGTTTCAAACACCTCTTTTAAAATTCATTCAAATTCATTGAATCATCAAGTAACTACTTTTGGTGCTTAAGAGCGAGGTACTTGATGCTTACGTGTGATTTTCTCGCTTTTATTGGAGCCTAAGCGGCAGTTCTGGATGCTTAGGTGCGACTGTTCTTTGCACATCTTCTTCATTTTTGCTCTAAATTTGATACTTTTTCACTCATTTCACCAATTTTCATCCATTTGATTGTACCTAAGAGAAAAACACACAAATACCTTCCCTTAAAGTGCAATATCTCAATAATATGTATAAAAATGTATACATATAGACTATATATTTTACGTGTATCAAAATCCCCCAAACTTAAAATATTACTTGTCCTTAAGTGACACTCCAATCTTTCAAAACCAAAATAAGTAGATTATGTAAATGAGTTTCTTCAGGATATTCTAAAATTTTGATCTAGAAATATAGTAGTCCAATTTAGAAAAAACATTAGTATATGAGACGAACTTAGAGTTTAGAAATTTTTAATGTAAAGAAGTCTGACAATATGAGTTCCTATATAGTTCAAAAATATTTGTAAATTTTTCAAATATAGAGTTTAGGCATTCTATCTTCTCCACTTAAAATTTTTTATTAAGAATAATTATACTTACTATATTATATCTTTAAGCTTAAGAGTTTCTCAAGTCTTATAATTTAAAAAGATTAGATATGGAACCAATTTTTTATTGGGCACTAATCCTCAAGCTTCTCCTTCCTTTTTCCGTTTTCTTTTTCTTTTTCTTTTTCTTTTTCCTTTTCCTTTTTCTTTTTTTTTTCAGGTGGGGATTACTATATCTGAATATATCTTTAATGATTTTGAATTCAACTCCTCCTTTCCTAATGCAAAGTTTTGATATAAATCTTTTACTTAAATAATATTCTCCCCCAAAATCCTCAATTTTCACCTTGTCCTCTAAAAATCCCTAACGAAATCTCAAATGGGAATTGGAAAAATAAGCTTATGGAGTAGATTTTACCTTTTGGAAGTGATTTCTACTCACCAAAGCTTCACGGATAAACTGTAAATGGAATGTTAAGGGAAACCCTCAGTATTGCCTCTCAATCACATAAGAAGGGCCGGTTTAAGAATTTTGTCGAGCAGGAGAGAGCGACGCTTAGGCTCTGTGATAGCACTGCCAAGGCACTGCTCAGCCTAAGGTATGGGACACTTTTGGAGATGTTCATAAAAATGCTACTTTAGCTGAAGCGAAAATGCATAATTTGGAGCTAATAGATTCCTTTCATAGATCTGTATTGGAGGAGCCTACTAAAGTCCATAATGAATTTTTATTTGCAATAAAATAGAAAGACAATTTTTTGAGGCAGAAAGCTGGTGAGAACTATTTCTCTGATGGTGATTGAAACATCAAGTATTTTCATGCTACCATAAAACAAAGGAGTTTAAACACAATAATCATAATTATGGATGAAAATGGAGGGTGCATTACTGAGGTGAAGAAGATTGGAGATGGTGTTATACGATACTTTTCTAACTTTTTTGAGTTTCATGTGCAGGTTGATGAAGTGGAGGAAGATCTCTTTTGTGATGATAAGGTTTCCACAAGAGGTTTGGATCTATGTTATATTACAGGTGAAGAGGAAATCTTGGCTACTCTAATAAATTTAAACTGTAACAAGGCAATTGGCCCTAATGGTTTCTCTGCATACTCTTATGTTAAATGCTGGGATATTATTAAGATTGAAGTGGTGAAGGCCAATCAAAGTTTTTTTATAGGGGAGAACCCGGGTAACTCCTTTTCTTCTTCTTCTATAGTGTCGATAACTAAGAAGAAGGATAAAACTTCATGGAAGTATTTTAAGCCTATTTTCTTAACATCAGTTATCTCTAAAAACATTAGTAAAATTCTTGTAAAGAGAGTATAACCACACCTTTCTTATCTTATTTCCCCACAACAATCAGCTTTCACAAAAGATAAGGAAATCTCTGATAAACATCATATTTGCTCAGAATTTAATTGACATGATACATTTATATTTAGAAAATTCACTACAAATTCCATGTCTTACCGCCGTAAAAACCAACGTCCTTTTGATAATTGTTGCATCTCATTCTGAGTTGCCTGCACGAAGCCAAAAAATCGAGGTCGGACCCCCACTTCCCTCATTTCTCCTTCATATCAAGCCCTCTTCTCTGACGATTAACCCTTCTCTGCTCCCACTCCCCCCGCCCGTTCGAAATCCTCACTCCATCCTCTTCTCTTTCAATTTCACCACAACATCCAAGAGGCTGTGCCTGCTCTCCCTGCTTTGTCTCCTTCCCTTCCTGCCATAACCTGTGTCTTCCTCCCCGCTTCAAAAACCATTTACATAAGAAATCTCTCAGAACTGAAGCTAGCCCTCACTGCGTTCTTCTCCCTGTGCTGCATCCCTCCCCCTCTCTCTAAATGCTCGACGTAGGAGCCCTCGCTTCAACCTTCCCTCAATTTAGAAAGCAGGAGAGCCGCTTTTCCCCTATGATTTCACAAATCTCCCTCTTCCCTGTTCTAATCGCACGAACCCTACTCGTCCCTCTCTTCTTTCCACACAGTCGAATTCACCTCTCCTTTGGAAGAAAAGTTCTGCATCTGCTTGCGGAGTTCAAGCTACCACTGATATGTGAAAAGTCGGGTCCACTTTCATAAAAAATAAAAAAAAAAATGAAAACGTGCGACTCGAGCCGATAGTGTCATAGAAATATTTCCTTTGCGTTATTCTGAATATTTTCCTTGTTATTCATATGTTAATGATGTGTTATTGAGTTGATTTTGAGATATTATTATTTTTTAAATAATAATACCAATAACACATGAATAACACAGCAAATATTACTTAAATAATACAACTAATAACACATTAAGAACAAACCAATAACACATTAAAAACGCGCGACCGAGCTCGACAGTGTTATAGGAATATTTTTTTCACGTTATTCTGAATATTTTTCGCGTTATTCATGTGTTATTGGTGTTTTATTGAGGTGAATAACACACTAATAATACATCAAAAACGCGAAAAATATTCTCTGACATGAATAACACCTCAATAACACTCTAATAACACATGAATAACGTGAAACATATTCAAAATAACGCGAGGGGATATTCGGTCTGGCCGGGTAGCGTGTTTTCAGTCTTATTTTCATTTTTTATACAGGCGAACCCTAATTTTCTACGTGTCAGCTCGAGACTGGACTCCGCAAACAGCTCTATATGCGGAGTCCTGATGTAATAATTTTTTCCTTCAAAAGCTTCCAGATTATATTTCCTAATCTCTGCCAGCACCGGAAGTGCACTGCCTATCCTAAACGGCTAAACCAAAACGCAGCATTGGAACAATCCAACCTCATCCGGGAGCAGCCCAACCTGAGAAAACCATGCCGAGCTCTCTTTCTCCCCTTTTCCTTATTACATATTTTACATAAGAAAATTTTAATAAAGTAAAAAAAAAAATCAGAAGATTTTGCACAATAAAATCTAACGCTTCGCTGATCTTATCTCGTTGTCTCTAATTGCGCCCCAGAAGGTATAAAAAAGAGTAAAGAAATTTTTAAAAATACGGTTCCTTGAAGTTTTATTTTCTTTCCAAAAAAATAAAATACCATTCAGAAAAAATTACATACTGTTGAGGGAAACCAGGCTCATGAAATTCTCCATTACTTAAACTTGCAAATAACTTAAAATTTTGGACAATTTAAAAGTTGTTAAACTTGCTTAAAACTTTAAACTTTCAAAATTTACAAAAAAATTTGAAATGGGGCTATGAAAATTTTGAAAAATAAATTTATATTTAGGCTCATAGGCTTGAAAAATAATTCAAATTTCGGCTCGCAGGCTTGAAAAATGATTCAAATTTGGGTTTTAAGAATTGAAAATTTATTTTAATATGGGCCCCTAGGCTTTAAAAATAATTTAAATTTGAACCTTTTAAATTGAAAAATATTTTAAATTTAGGCTTTTAAGCTATAATAATGATTCAGAAGCATATTTTTTGAACTTGTAAAAAAATATAAATTTTAATCATTTAAAATGTTAAAATTGACAACAATATAAAATATTTACACTTGCAATTTGGGGCTAATCATAAAGAACTAAAAGTCATAGTCTTAAATATTCAACAAGGGCATCATATGTCTTTTCATCTTTGAATTCACAATATGTCTGCGAGCAAACACAAGTCAACATTTTTATGCCTCAAAATGAAACCGTGCATATATTCCAAATTTCTAATGTTCACTTGAACTTTCAAACTTTTGAATGTAATTCTTGAGCTTTAAGGTAGTGTTCAATTTAAATGCAAAGCCTTGGGATTCATTTAAGTGTATTATATTATAATTTTCTCAAATATTTATGAGAGTGCTTTGGAGATTATGTAAATGCATTTTAACAAAATATAAATACAAATAATGAAGTTTCAATCATTTTAAGATTTCATTTACATTTCAAGACAAAGTCTGCTTGAGTACATTGCCTTAACATATGTGCAAACATCGTAGAAAATGTGCAATTGCCGCTCTTTGGTACATCAAATGCAATAGTAAAGATTTGGATGATTATAAGTTTTGCACTTACACTTTTTGAGTTATTTTTCAAAGCTTAAATGTATTTTCTTGAAAGACTTGCAAACATCTAATGTGTGTTAAAATCTATGTAACTATATTAACAAAAAAACCCCATTTGTCTTCCAGCTAAAGTGTTAAATATTTTAATAAATAGTTTGAGAATGTTGCATGGGCTAGCACAATATTGACTATAATTTACTCATATGTGCTTAACCAAATTGACTAAATGTTTAAATTTAAATGCTATAAGAATGTCGAGAGTTAAAATTTCTCTTAAATAGTGCTTGCTCTAATAAACATGCAAAATTCATTTAAGAAAATTTATGTTTAATCTAAAGTTAAGGCCCATCATGTTATAAAATAAAAATTAAATTTAATATAATTAAAACTATGCACTATTTCAAGTAGTTCATCTTGTCTATAGAGCAGGGTTATAAGTTTCACTTAGCTAGTTCGATTTTCATCCTCTTAAGAATGCAGTGGGAGAGTCTAGTATTTTCACTAATGTCTAAATCATTAATGTAAAATTATTCAAGCCCAAATAACATAGTTTGGTCTCCCTCCTCTTAAGGACTAGAGTTGATAAGATTGATATTTTATAGATATTCAGTTGTCAATTTCCAATAAATTTCAAGCATTAATGTTTAGAAATATCTAAATCCTCGATGATTGCCTGCTTGAGTAAAAAATATCAACTGGAGGAATCAAATATTAAATTTAGATTTTAAAATCAAATTCTCAAAATAAATAAATCAAAACACTCAACTTAAATTAATTGCTCAAATGACTTAAAGAAAATGTCATTCATCCGTTGTATAATTTATTGGGGTGACAAACTCTTGATTTACGTCATCTCCCAAAGAGCAAATGCTACATCAAGTGTGTCATTATAGTCACGCTCAAATAAATCTCACAATTGTGACGATGTGGCTCAAGTCATCTGTCTTCATGATTTAGCCCAATAAATCTATAAGAAATTATTGTTCATGAACAGTGCTCATTTAACAAGTGGTTTGTCGTCAAACAACATCGTCATATAACAGTCATGGTTGCAACCTATATGTTCCCCAATGATGTTTTACATTTATATTTATGACTCATAAGGTTACATTTGATTAACACAAAGTCTTATGCTAGCTAAGATTGAATTAAATTTGTCACCTTAAATAAATATTCACTCAAAATCTATGGGGTTTTTCTTAGACAAAGCAACTCATGATTGTTGATAAGGTTTCTTCTATCAGGTTGGGTCTACCACTTCCTCTGACTAAATAGATCGGGGACTAGGATGACTTGGGACTAAATAATAATGGGATCTTGATCAGATTTTATCATTGTTTGTCCCACTATCTGCTCGAAGCTCAAAGTGATAAATTTTATAATCTAAAATTCTAAATATGTTGCTATCATATGTGAATATTCATTACTTAATGACTAGCCTTAATCGAAGTTGTTCTCACATTATTGGGAGGGGAAATTAACCATAAGGGCTTGCGCCTATAGAAAACCTAGAACCACATTTAAAATCCTAAAAAAAAGGGGTGAAATCTCTGGCTAGCGTCTTATTTACAATCAAGTATGTATTCTAAAAATTTGACCCGTAATACAAAAACAGAGCTCTGAACAACAGTGAGAGTTCAAGGCATCAAATTTTTGAAGCCCATAGATTTATAGTGACACCATTGAAGAAGGTTTCTCTTTTCATCTTTGGGTAGTCGTATATATTATAGTAACTTCAAGAACCTAATAAAGTTAAATTTTTAAATTTTTAAATTTATATCAAGATGACTTTTGTATCTTGTCAGGTGTAAAGTTTATATTTGCACATAAAAGCTTGAATAATCTAGGATTTGAGCTGTACATCTTATGACTTACAATGCCAATGTATTATACTAATAAAGTTCACAAAATATTTTTTGATTATCATTGTTTATATCGTCAATGGCATGGATTTTACAATCCAATCTTTGGTAAGCTTAATTCCTGGATTTTTTTTGTAGGTTCCTTTTGATTTAGCTTCTCACCACCAGCACATTCTCAAAAGCATTTGAAGCTATTTAGTTCTATATATAATAATCTTATACGAGATATGATGTCAGAATTAAAATTCTAACTTTTTTTCATTTTGTTGGAAGATCTACTTGTTAGATAAAACTTATGATTTTCCTTATTAATTCCATGAATGCGACCAATTATTAGGATTATTATTCTCCACAATTCAGATTCTCTTAAACATGTTGTTTATTAGTTGCCAATTTTGCTTGGGGAGTGTTTGAATATTTTGAATTGAATGCACTATAAAGAATAAAAGGCAATTGAAATGCATATTTTTAACATTAAAACTATTAGGTTGATTGTATAATAATGGAGTGAAACTATTTAATGGTTTGTTTGGAAACAGAAAAATGCAATCAAATCACTTTCATGTTTAGTTTAGCAATTTAATATGAATTTTTGTGCTTAAATAAAATAAAACGGAAACATGTCAAATAGAAATAAAGTTGAGATGTCAAGGCTATAGAAATGAGGTGACTTGTCGCTATATGAGGTGATGCACAATATACTATTGTGAAGAAGATGTTGCATATGCTTGAGTTGTTGGCAATGTTTTTTAAGTCTTTGACTTGATGCAATGATGATCAAGTTGCAAGTAATAGCTTAAAAGAATAATTTTTAGCAAGGCGAGAAGATTA
Source organism: Phalaenopsis equestris (assembly GCF_001263595.1). Lineage (NCBI taxonomy): Eukaryota > Viridiplantae > Streptophyta > Magnoliopsida > Asparagales > Orchidaceae > Phalaenopsis > Phalaenopsis equestris. The sequence continues at coordinate 650,836 of NW_018165266.1, read as the reverse complement.
CTATAAGGGATTTAATTTTATTTTTACTCTTTCCTCAATGCATTTGAAACTTTAGCATATCTGCTTTTTTAAAAAAGTGAACTTTTATGCCTCTATTTATGCACTTAGTTTACTTCACCAAGCTTCTGAAATAACCAATCATCTTTAATTGAAATGCTTCCTCTCGATTGTCTCAAATCAAACTACCTTTAGGTGCTTTGTTTTTAAGTGAGCTCTTTTTTTTTTTTACTTGAAGATAGCTTTATATACTTGTAAAATAAAAACCTATAAAATAACAAATGCACTAGAATTTTTATAATCTAAAATAGGAGTGATTTTAGTTGCTACTAATTAAATTAAATAAATTAAGTTTTGTAACAAAAGTTTTAACTATGACTAGCAGTAGGTTTTACAACGACTAGAAGCAGCTTCACCATTCCTATAATTTCACTAAGTTTAATGATATTGTGGTTACAAAATGAGACCCATTCATGCCCTAGTTGCAAGTCTATTTGTTGGTGACCTATTCTCCTTCAAATAACAGAATTATGCAGCTAACATCTATGGTCACATCTCTATTATTGGGAACCAATGTCTCTTAACTTAGATATCCATACATATGTTGTCCTTAAAAAAGTATCTATGTAACACCCTTACCACTTTGACCTAGTTTATTGATTAATTTTTTGCCTAGGTTTTTGCTTATTCATTTGTGTTTAACATGTTTAACATCATGCTAAATCACTTTACTGATTTTTTATCTTTCCAAAATAACTATTCTATTTATTACATTTGTTACTCTTTTGGGTTTCTTATAATATGTTCCCTCTCTTATGATCACTCATGCACCCATTAAATTATGTAATCTTCTTAGACTTGTTCCCATTATTCGCTAATAGAGCCTTTTAGAGGGTATAACAATTCTTGTCTTAAGAATGCTCCCCACTCTCCACCTATATAGCTAAACATGCATTCATTTTTAAGCTTGCATCTTTTTTTCTTTTTCAATCATATTAGTAAGTTTTCCTCAGGCAACCTAGCATAGATAGTATTCATATACTTATAGTGTATTTGAGATTATTTTGAGTTTTTTTTTTTAAAATTGCCTTTTAGATTCTCACTGTGCTTGTATCGAATCATCTTTGGCTGGTTATTAGATTTCATTAGGAGATAAGTTTTATATGGATGGATATTCATTGTGGATGTGTAAAAGGTCTCCTCATTTTGATTGTTTGAGAAATATTTTAGTACTTCAATTTAGGTTTCTTTTTATTGACTCTAATATTCCCTCCTTCAACCAATCAACTATGTTTTCTCCTTACTCATTTCTGAAAAAAAAATCACTACAAATGAATATTGCTACAACTAAACTATCCAAAGATAGAGTGGCTAGAATTCTAGTTGAAGTGAACATTTATATACCTTTGGAAAGACTTGTTTGAATTAGTTCCATATTTTGGAAGACTAACAAAAGCTTAAATTTAAAGGGCATTCTTTAAAATTATTCTTCTTAGAAATTTCTTTTTTCGTGACTTTTAAAGAAGCTTTCAAGTCACTCCTAAAATTATAAAAATATCCTAGCATTAATTGGTAGGAGAATTCTATTTTATACAAAAAACCTTCTATATTAATTACAGTTTGGATAATTTTAAATTTATTTCTATATAAAACTTTTAATCATGTCGAGAATTGTATACTATTTAGGATCTTATTTGTAAATAGAAAATATAAGAGAATTCTAGAGATTTATTTGTAAAGAAAGTTGTAAGGCTCTATATAAGCTCAAATCTTTAATTAATAGAAGTGATTATTTAAGAAATAATTTATATTTGGTATCAGAGCCAAAACCTAACCAATATTTAGGAATCATTGTGCGTTGTATTTTCGCTGTTGGTTCTTCATGGGTTCCGTCCTAGTAGTGTAAGCCGGGAGGATAGAGTGGAAGGCAGGAAAGAAGGGAGCCTTTGCGATCCTTCTGGTTGTGATCCCATCGTTGCTTCACTCATGTAATCCCATAATTACCTTTGTCATCAGACATGTCTTAGGTTGTAGCTTACTAGTGCGAATAGGGAGGAGAGAATAGAAGACGATAATGACAGGAGCTTCGGCGGCCTTTTGCAATGTGATCAACTTTGGTGGTCCTTTTGCATTGTGGTACAATTGATACTTCCCTCACTAGCTGCAATTCCGTTGTTTCTTTCCTCGCTAGCCTATATATGACTGTATCCCAAAAACTGCAATCACGAAATAGAGAAAAGATTTAGAAAGGAAAGGTAAAAGAGGGTGTCAACAAGAACTTGTGCGGCTTCTGTTGTTGTCTTGCTCCATCATTTGTGTGATCTAGACTTAGATCCATGTGGTTGAGATGTTAGGAGACATATATATTACAAGAGATAAAGAATTGAAAATTTTAGAGAAGTTAGATCCTGAAGTTCTGAAGGTCATGATCACAGTCATACAAGGAGCTAACATCTCAACGAGGGACACTACCTCAGCACATACTCCAATGCAAGTGAAGCTAAATCTCTCTCTTATGGATCTGAAACTTGATGTACCGGTCATGTATCTGAGTTAGTTGAGTCGGATCAAGGTTTTTATAGTAACAAGAAGACTAGAGGGATATCTAATGTGATTTAAGGCTGAGCTAGAGGGTGACAGTGTTAAGGGGGTGAATGGAGGAGCACACACACCTTACTTAACACATGGCTTCTCAACTCAATGGTTCTATCAATTGTGTCATTAGTGGATGACATTCAAAAAGTGAAGGACATTTTGGCAAAGATAAAGGGGCCTATGCTAGGATTGATAAGTACATGAGGGTGTTACAGATTTAGGCTGACATAGAGACGATGGTACAGGGTGATAGATCGTTTCACAAATATTCCATAGAGCTAGAGTGGTTGTGGCAAGATCTTAATCATTTCTCATCTATGTCAAGCTATGGTGATTTGGGATGTAAGAACAAATAGATCTATGTACATATGAGAAATATGAAATTTCTTGCTCATCTAAACCTGGGCTTTGATCAGGGAAGATTTATCTTCCTAGCCCAAGCAATAATTCCTTCACTGGAAGAGGTCATCACAGCGATGATACAGGAGAGTCGCATGAGGCTACAATCTAAATTAAGTAGACTTCCTGGCATGAGATCACCCTTGGCTGCCTCAAGTTCAAGTATGATAGGTGTCGGAAGGGAGACCCACAGGTGTTATAACCGTGGAGAAGTGGGACACCTAAGAAAGGCTTAACGAAAGCCACCCAAAGAGAGAATATGGATAATCTAGAGGTCGTGGTCATAATTATGGGGGGTAAAGGGGTAGAAGAGGGGGCTACCGGGAAAATCTGATCATAGCAAAGAACAAGGGAAAGACTGTAGTTATATTTACTGATGAGGATCACAAGTTCTTCGAGATGTTGAAGAGGAAGAAAAGAGAAGCTGGTGATGTGATTAAGCATGCATCTGCCTTATCTTCATCCAAGGGAAATACTTCTACTTATTCCCACTCAACTAGATGTACTCGTGATACACATTCTCTTGCCTCTATATCCACCAAAATATCACTAGAATGGATAAAAGATTCTGGTGCATCTCAGTGTATGACAAGTGTCGCTAGTGAGTTTCTTCTATACTCATCTTGCAGTTCCAGAGAGAATTCAGACTAATGATGGTACAACACAGCCTCTAGTTGGAAAGGATACGATGAGGTTTACCAATTCTATGACTATGTCTAATAGTTTACATGCTCTATTCTTTCTAGTGAACTTTTTATCTATTAGTATTATTATACTCTAACTAAAATATATTGTTTCATTTAATATTCCTAATGTGATTTTTCAAGAGAAGGGGATTGGTCGGAGAGTTGGGACTGACACATGGCATAGTGTACTTTGGTACTTGGATAGAGAGGGGATGGATTCATCCTTGAAATTTAGAGTAAAGAGTGATGGAGGAGGATCTAAGAGAAGTTTGCTACATGACAAGTGCAAGAGAAACTCTTTATTTATTCTATGGAGTCTTTTGTATTTGTCTTTGTTTGTTTGGAGAGTACCTATCAGCCCAAGTGATACAACAACAAACCACATGTTTATACAAACCAACATAAATTGAGTAGAAGCGAGGATTAATAGATACCTTCTTCAGGTAGCCCGAGTCATGACAATTTCAAAGAATATCCTAAAGCACTTGTAGGGGCAAGCTGTTTTGACAACTGCTCAATTGATCAAAAGAAAACCCTTAAGAGTTTTGGAGTGACAATCTCCCTGTGAGCTATTGAAAGGAGATAATGGAGGTATCCTCCCATTGAAGGTATTTGGATATGTATCTTTGGTAAAGTATAACAAACTATCAATTGAGAAGTCGAATCCTCTAGCTGTGAAGTGTATTTTTATTGGTTATTATGTCACTCAGAAGGGTTATGTTTGTTAGAGCCCAATAGAGAAGGGACAATTTGTGAGTACAGATGTGATGTTTAAAAAATTCGAACCATACCACACCTCAGAGGTGACCTCACGATTTGGTGACTCACAAGATACTAGAGGTATGAGACTAGAGGAGGATAGTAGTGATGGTAAGAGATTGGGGAGAAAGTAGAATAAGGGAATAGTGTATGTCATGTCACTTGTGCCAATAAGTCTTTGGCTCTGGTATACCCTCATTCTTAAGAACCCTACACCATCAACCTTGAAATTTAATTACACATATGATATAATTCTTCTCCCTTCTCCTTCCACTCCCATAAATTTAAGGAGGATCTTTCACAACAATGGAGTTCATCGTCCTGATTGTTTTGGTTTATCACATGAGATTGTCTATTTTGTCTCATATCCAAGCTTATCACCTTTACACGGAACATTTATAACATCTTTGGACATATCTCTACACCCAAGGTTCGTAGGTAGCTAAGAAGAATCCAAAGTGGAAGGTTGTCATGTTAGAGGAACTTGGTGCTCTTAATAAGAACATGTGTGGGAGCTCTCATAGCTACCAGCAGGGAAGAAGGCAGTCGAGCGCAAATAGGTATTCATAGTGAAGCATACCTCTGAAAGATTGATCACTACAACGCATAGTTGTTGGGGAAAGGGTACAGTCAGATATATCCATCAACAATGATGAGGCATTTGCACTAAACAATGGGCAAGGTATGTAGATTGAGGAAGTCACTGTACGGCTTGAAACAATCTCCTTGAGCTTGGTTTGACAAGTTCTGGAGAGCAATGGTAAGAATGAGCAATCAACAGATCAATGACGACAGCAAAGTTTTCTTTCAATGATAATATGGTCACATGATTATTTTTTTTGTGTATGTGGATGATATGATTATAACTAGTGATAATGAAAGAGAGATTGCTCAGCTAAAGGTAAGTTTGGGCAAAGAGTTTGGGATGAAGCACCTAGGACAACAATGATACTTCCTTGAGATATAGGTGGCTCGTGGAGTAGAGAGGATTGTTCTATCTCAGATGAAGTATATGCTCGACTCACTCACAGAGACAGACATGTTGGGAAGCAAGCTTGTAGTTTCACCAATTGATCAAAAGGGAAAATTGAGCACAAAGGCAGAAAAGACACTTGATCATGAGAGGTACCAGAGATTAGTAGGGTGTCTCATCAAATTGAGTCATACTCATTCCGACATATCCTTTACAATAAGCATTGTGAGTCGATATATGCATGATTCAAGGAAGGGTCACATGAATTTAGTGTATCAAATTCTGAGATACCTAAAGAGTGCACTAGAGAAGGGGTTGAACTTAAAAAAAAAAAAAAGAGTATTTAGCATTGCTGATTTTGTGACTTTGATTAGGCTAGTTGAGCTGATTACAGGAGGCTGAGTACATGGCTATTGCCTTAGAGGTTGCTGACTTATTACGATTGACAACATTATTAGTAGAGCTCAAGGTGGACCAAGGAGTTCAAACGAAATTGTGGTGCACCAACAAGTCAGCAATCAACATTATCAACAACCCGGTGCAACACGAGAAAACCAAGCACATGGAGATTGATAGGTTCTTCATCAGGTATACACAAAATAGTGAACTATTGGAGATAAATCATAAAACTACTAAAGAACAAGCAGCTGACTGTCTCACCAAGGAACTTAGCTCATTAGATATATCTAGATTATGTCACAAGATGGGTTTAGTGAATATCTTTTGTCAATCTTGAAGGAGAGTATTGAAAATTGTTTATAATTTAAGGTCCTATTCGTAACTACATATGCATACAAAAACATGGCAATCAACACTGCACATTCATACATGATCATTTATTAAGGCCCCCCAAATGCTAATGCTCATGAGAATCCTCTGAGTGAAAATATTAGTCATCCAACTTCTCAATCTCTTAAGAATATTATATCTAGAATGAAAAGGTAATTGACAAAAATAAAACACACACAATCCAAAATTTAACAGACATAAAGACGCTTAATTGTTGTTCTCTTCTGAAGCCGGTGGTTCTTAGTTCATTACCATCTAGTTAGCCTTAATATTATAATTTTGTTTTAAATCATAACTCTTTTAACAATTAATAATTTTTAATTACTTGTGTTTTTTATTATTGATTGATAATAATTTTTTTTGCTAATAATTAAAACAATAATAAAATAAAAAAGGAAAAACATAATACAATAAAGATGTTAAAAAATATTGAACACACCAAAATATAAAAGGCCTTTTTCACCTCTCAATATACACTAAGATTATCTTTGGTGACAAGATTAAAACTCACAAGAATGATAAGTTATCATTTCAGAAACGACGGAAAAGATGAAGTAAATCGGATGATCTCAAAGGTTTCATCTCCTCTGGAAATTGAATGAGAGCTCCTTCAACAAGTCCTAAGAGAATTCCCAAAGTCCTTCCGTATTTCCCACAGCTGCTCTCCAACTTCTTTCATTAATGGCCGATTTGCACGAGTAGGAGCAGCACAATGAAAGGCCAAACTAAGCATCTTTCTAACTACTTCAAGGTTTACATTTTCTTGTAACTTGGGATCCAGCACCTCTTTCACATTTCCATCATTGAAATTCCTGAAAGCCTGTAACAATTCAACAATTACAAATTAAAGGAGATAACTATTTTTGCAATAAGAATTTAAATATTGGAGTCACAAAATGAACTTTTAAAGAGGCGGTGCCAGTTGTTACCCATCGGAGAGTAATCCTTTCCTCGAAGCATCTCTTCATTTCAACAGGACGACGGGCAGAAAGTATTTCAATGAGCAATATGCCGAACGAAAATACATCACTCTTGGGTGTGAGTTGGTAAGTCCTTAGATATTCAGGGTCAAGGTACCCAGCAGTTCCTTTTACTTTAGTTGAAATATGAGTCTGTCCTGCTTCCGTTGGCCCAATTCTTGCAAACCCAAAGTCAGATACCTTGGCTCTAAAACTTTCAGTAAGCAGAATGTTCGATGCTTTCACGTCTCTGTGGATTATTGTCTTTTCTGTTTAAAATGTTATAAATAGATGGGTTAAATGAGTCCCACCAGAATAACAGCAAAATAAATTATAAAAAAAGGAAATTTTTTTTGGCAGGATTAGTGGTTTTTCTAAAGCTTGGAGCTTAAAAGCAAATTACAAAATAAAAATTAAAAAAAAGAAAGAAGTAAATGATGCATGGTATTAATAGTTCTGTTTACAAAAGATTTAGACTCAATCCACAACCTTAAAAATCATTTTGTTATCTAATATAGGTAACAAAAAAATATTATAATGTAATAAATATTTATTTCGCTCATTTAGTGAAAGTAGTTACTCTTCCGACTTAAATACAAGATCCAAATTTAAAATTACATTTGATGCACGTGCCAAATGACTCAGAGAGAATTATCCATAATCCAGTATCTTATTCATTTTGGGTGTAGCATCCATCATTCTAGGAACCATAACTTACTAAACAACAACATTATGCGTACTTCAATTCAACATGGCATAAATATGCCAAATTCAGACAACATTTGGCAATTGTTGAAGTATTGCATAGCAAACGTTTCCAGAGTTTAGAATAGGAGATCCGAGACTATAAATGGAGTGGTGTTTGGAGAGGCATCTGAAGTTTTCGACGGTTAAGAGTGGGAGAAGATAAATGCTTCAGTATAAAAAATCAAGATTTCACGGATATACTATTAAAAGCTCAAAATAGTTCCCCAACTATTAAGAAGTGTCCAATTTAGTATCAGGGTATTAGAATGCTCCAATTTATTCCCTGACTAATAAAAGATGCTCCAAATTGGACTTAAAATCATATTTTCCTTTATATTTAAGCCTGCATGAATTTAAGGATATTTTTGTCTTTTATGTAATTATTCAAATTTTATATGATTTGCATACAAATCTTCTTTTTATTTATTTTTTGAAAATTATAATTTTTAATTTGCATTCATAAATCTCTTAACAACAATCATCACTTCTTTTCAAATGAAAAATTTTAAAGTAATCAACAATAATGCACTAAGAGCTCACTCAACCTGAAATTATATGAATTACTCAATTTCAATTGATTTTTTTTATTTTAATATTATTTATTAGAAAATATATTTTAAAAAAGTTAAAATTAAATTATATAATTAATGAATGAATTTATGTTACGTTTAAATATTATGTACGTTAATAACAAAATTATGAAATTGATGGCAAAATACTAATATATATAAATGTATATATATATTATATATATATATATATATATATACAACCATTATCCCACTAACTGGGATCGTCAACAGGAATCCTTTCTCTCCACTGCGACCCATTGAGGGTCATATTTCATTTAATTTTAACAGAATAAAAACGATTTTTAAACAATATACCTAAGTCTTTTTAGGTCTACCTCTGACTTTCTTAACATAAGTGGAATCTAAAACATCTACTGTGGAATCTAAAACATCTACTGAATCTAAAACATCTACTCTCCTAACATGATCAAACGAACGTCGACATTTAATGTGACCAAACTATCTAAAATGTCTCTCTCTAACCTTGTCTGTCACTGGAGCTACACCAACTCGATCACGAATATATTCATTTCACATTTCGTCTCTAAGTGTCAAGCCACTCATCCACCTAAGCATTCACATCTCAACAATACCTAACTTTGTATTATGTTTCACTTTTTTAAGGCCAACATTATGCGCCATAGAGCACTGCAGGTCTCACCACCATCTTATAAAATTTTCCTTTCAGTCTAAGTGAAACCTTTCTGTCACAAAATAGGCCCAATGCATACACTTCACTTCAACCAACCAACCAACTTGAATTCTATTAACAAAAATGCTCATCTATATCACCATCACTTTAAACAATAGACCCGAGATATCTAAAACGACCACACATTTTAATGACTTGATCACCTATAGTTACAACCCTGCCATTAGAGCTACTACTACTAAAATTGCATTCCATGTATTCAGTTTTAGATATAATCACACGAAGGCCTTTTGACTCCAATGTAGACCTCCATAATTAACTTTTTTTCTTTAACTCTTTCTCTACTCTTATCCACAAGAAGTATATCATCAGTGAAAAGCATACACCAAGAACAAGATATATCCTCCAGTAAATTCATCCTGTAAATGTCCAATAAGAGCATCCATAATTAAAGCAAAAAGATTTGGGTTTAAAGTAGATACCTGATGTAATCCAACTGAATAGAAAAAAATTTGGTCAATCCTCCTATTTGAGCACAAGTAACAGCTCTAGTATACATATTTTTAATGACTTTAATGTAAGTCATATCTACACATTTCTTCTCTAGAACTCTCCAAAAGACTTTTCTTGGAACCTTATCATAAAATTTTCTAAATCAATAAAATAAAATGTAGATCCTCCTTATTCTCTCTGTAATTTCCCATCAAATCTCTTAATAAATGTATAGCTTCCATAGTAGGCCTATTTGGTGTAAATCTTTCTAAATCAATAAAATAAAATGTAGATCCTCCTTATTCTCTCTGTAATTTCCCATCAAATCTCTTAATAAATGTATAGCTTCCATAGTAGACCTATTTGGTGTAAATCCATACGAGAAATCTTTATATCATGTCTTAACCAATGTTCAATTACCCTCTCCAATATTTTTAAAGTATGACACATCAACTTAATTCCCCTTGATTCTTAAAAATGGAAACTCAAATACTCATCCTCCACTCCTTCGGCATATTTTTAATTTTTAAAATAATATTAAAGAGTTTAGTAAGCCAAAAAAATCCCTAAATCTCCTAAATAACCCTACAATTCAATTGGGATATCATCAGGTCCTGATTTTCCACTCTTGACTTTTTTAAAGTCGCCTCAAGTTCTTTTTCACTAATGCAATGATAAAAATAAAATGTTTTGTTATTATTATTAATGATATTAAGATCACTAAGGTCGATCGTATTTTCAGAACCTTCATTGTAAAGTTTACCAAATAGCTCATCAATCTATGTTGAATATTTTCCTCTAAGAAAAACAGTTTTTGATTTTCATCTTTAATACACTTCACTTGAATTTTTTTACATTTTTTTTCTCTTTCATTTGACTATTTTATACATAGAATTTTCATCCTCTTTAGTACCTAATTTATTATCAATGTCACTAAAAATAGAATTTTTAGTATCACAAGTTGTTCTCTTAGACTCTTCACGGGCCATCTTATATTTTCTTCAGTTCTCTAAGATTTTACATTTAAACTAATTTTTATAACACTTTTTACATTTTATCATTTTTTACACATTATTATTCCACCACCAACAATTTTTATGTATACAAACTTTTCTTTTGATTCTCCAAGTACATATTTTGTCACTTGTTGAACAATATTTGTTATTTTATCCAACATAGAATTCGTCTTTTCATGAACATCTCCCGTCTTGAAATCTTGAAGTTTAATCATAAAAATAATTTTATTTTTGTCTTTTAGGTGCCCCTATTTAATTCTATGACATTGTTTTCCTGTAGTTTTTATCTTGCAACTCATCTTAAAATTTAGAACTAATAATCGATATTGAATACTTAAATTTTCACTTGAAATTACCTTACAATATTTACACTCTCGATGATCTATTTTTCTCATAAGAAAATAAGCAATTGGTGTTTTATTAAATCCATTCATATAAATTATAATATGTTCATCTATTTTCTTAAATAAAATATTAGTAATAACAAAATCATACACTCAATCAATATCTAATATGGTTCTACATTCTTCATTAATCACTCCAAAACCGTAACCACATTAATATTTTTAAAATCTTTCACTACTCTACCAACATGCCCATTTAAATTTAAAAGTTCTTTCTTCAAGAGGTATCATTTATACTAATTCTTCCAAGTCATTCTAGAATTTTTCTTTTGAACATAAATCTAAACCTACTTGAGGAGAATAAGCACTTATAATATAAAAAATCATAGTATTAATAATAATCTTTAGGACAATAATTTAATATTCAATTCTATTAATTTTTTACAACATTATCTTTCAAACTTATCAATAATTACACCTAAATTTCTAGTGCGGCCCCTACCTCAATGCCAAAGTTTAAAACTTAAACTAGCAATCTCCTTAGAATTTTCTCTAGCTCATTTAGTTTCTTGAATAAATAAGATATTTATTTTCCTATGAATCATAGTATTAACTAATTTCATTAATTTATATGTGAGAGTACTTATATTCCAAGGTCTTATCATAATATATGTGAGACTAACTATTTTACCACCATCCATTTGTAATGTGGGAATCCTTGCATTTTTGACACTACACCTGAGCGCCGATGTAGCGGCTCTTGCACACTTTTAAATGTATTCAAATCATACAACACATCATTTCCAAGGGACGCCCTAGCAATTACAAAAGTATTTAAAGGATTCATGTCATAATTTTTTGATAAATTTTATTCTGGTTGTCAACTATTTAACGCAATTTTCCATTTTTTGCATCAAGGGCTTCAAACCAGACAATGATAGTGTTAATAAGATTGTATTCGAACAATGATCCAACAAAAAATTTCATTTGAAAAAAAGGTGATTACCACTGTGAAGAGACTTATTATGCAAATTAAAAATTATAATTTTTCAACAACACAAAAAATGGAGATTTAAATACAAACCACATAAATTTTGAATAATTACTTAAAAGACAAAAATACCCTTCTATTCATGCAAGTTACCGTTAAATTTAACAGAAAATATCAATTAGGACCAATTTGGAGCAACTTTTAAAAGTTTGAGACTAAATTGAAGCATTCTAAAACTTTAGGACTAAATTGGACACTTCTTAAGAATCAGGGGACTATTTTGTGTTTTTACTCCTAAATAAATAAAAGCACCCAGGAAAATGCTCTCCAGGGAAGAAAACACTATCAAAGGCATATATTGTCTTAAATATTGTGCAAACTTCACACTTTTAGTTTTACAATATGAGCTGAGATAGTAAAAGCAAGTATTCATCAGATTTTATTCATTAAGATGATTGTTGTACCAATAAAATCTGTACCTGCATATAGATGGAGATATGTCAATGCATGTGCAACATCAATTGCTATTTCAAGTCGTTGATTAAAATCTAAAATCTGTCCGTGCAGACCTGTGAAATTCAACTTGAATGATATTTACTCGTTAAAGTTTAAGAATAGTTCATGAAAAAATGATGTCGTCTATCTTACCATCAAGATGCTCTCTGAGAGTACCATTTGGCACGTATTCGGTAACAATAATTCGTTCATTTCCTTTTTCAGTGTAACCAAGTAATCTCACTAAGCTTCTGTGTTCAATTTTAGCAAGAAGTTCTACTTCACTTCTGAACTCATCACGGACAGCTGCAAAATGTTCCTGCTCATAAGAAAAAACAACAAGAAAGTTAATCAAAGTATGAAGTTTTTGAAAACCTGACCATTGAGCATTCAATAATGACTATAGACACAAATGAAGAATAAAGTTGATAGACAAAAGAAAATACTATTATAGGAAATAAAGCAGAGAATTGAATTCAAGGCATAGGCCTATCTAATTAAAAATTACATTGAAGGCTAGTAGGCTACCAATCAAATTAGGAAAAATTTTTATCACATCAACCTCCCCTAAAGTATTGATGCATAAGCTAATCAAATTAGGAAAAAAATTTATACAACAACAAAACCTTTATCCCGCTAAGTGGGGTCAGCTAAATGAATCTTTTTTTCTCCGTTGCCTCATATTTAGTGCCATATTTTCATTTAATTCTAATAAATTAACATCATTTTTTATACAAGTCATCCTAGGTCAACCTCTGCCTTTCTTAACATAGACCGAATCTAAAGCATCTACTCTTCTAATCGGATCATCAAATGGTCGACATTTAATGTGACCAACCCATTTAAGACAACGCTCTCTAATTTTGTCTGTCAATGGAGCTACACTAACCCTATCAAGGATATATTCATTTCGCATTTAGAATATAGGACAGAATTTTCACTGTTTCATCAACATAAATGTCAGTTGAATAAATAGTATTAAACGAAAATACTAGTCTATTTTATCTTATTTGAAAATTAAGATAAAACCAATCACATTGACAATAGCCTAAACAACAAAAACATTTATAATCATATTTCATTTCAACGTAAGCTGATCCCAAATAGTTAAAGATAAGGCTAATGATGAATGATGATTTCATTCCTAAAACGTTGACAGATTTAATGATAGAATCAAGATGCTGAAGTTTTGCTGCCTTTACCTTATGCGCTCTTACATGGTGAGGTGCCAACTTTTCACCTCACGCAATCCCAGAAAATTCTGTTCAAACAAATGGGCCAACTGTGTTATAAAAGGAATCTTAAGCAAAATGATTTTAGTTTCTTTGCTGTGCTTGTTTTGATTGCAAAAATTATTTGCAATTAAGTTTGCGATAGTTTTAAAAAATCTATATTGATTACTCACTTTTTTCAATATTATTCTATTTTCGTTTTAAATTAGTAAAATATATGTAAATTCAGTTACTCTGATCATTGTTATTGCATAGAAATTGTAGTATATCATCCTTTTTATACTCTCCAGCTCCTATAGGCTCTAATTTTCTAAAATTCGGCCAAAGTTACTTTTCTTATCGATTTCCAGAAATTACATTAACGTATGTGATTATAAATTTTAAACTATCGTGCTTTGGGAAAATTGTTATGCATTTCACAATTTTTTTAAGCTAGTGGCACAAAATCGACAGTCTATTATAACTATCACCAAAAAAGAAGACAATATGTGCCCTTGCATGCCATCATAACTACAAAATGTATGCAGGAGTCACCACAAAACCAATAGTAGATACAGCATAGTCTTTAGATTTCTTCTTCTCCTTTTTTTCTATTTTCAACAATCATCATCATCATTAACATCATTAGTTTTCACCAAATTATTTAGGAATGGCATTATAGGTCCTCATTATTCATTCTTCATATCGAGTGGTCTAAAGTTTATAAGATGTAGTTTTGAACTTCTATCCCTATAAATTTGGGTATAGGTTAATTCCTTATTAATGGTTCAGCATTAAATCAACTCATCTAATGCACAAATCTTTTACATTTCATTGCACATGTCCAAAATATACAAGTTTATTTCTAGCCGTTAATAGATTTCACTCCAACATGTCATGTAATATAAATATTTATTATTTTATCTTTATAATTACACATTAATTAATTATTCTAGTTTTGCCACACAACAACAATCTTAAGGTGCTCATTTCTACCATACTCACTTGGACGTTAATGACATTTCTAAACAAAGGTTCTCAGATTATGAACGGATGCAGACAAAGAAGTTAGTCCATGAAACTAATATCATGATAGAATATTATAATATTGGTACTCACAAGTAAATTAATGAAATTAGTAGATTTTATAGTTCATAAAAAGAAAAATATCTTATTTATTCAAGAAAATAAATAAGTTGGAGAAAGGTCTAAGGATATTTGACAACTTAGGTTTTAAACTTTTATATTCAGGTAGGACTCGCACTAGAAAGTGTATGTGTATTTATAGATAAGGGTTTGAAAGATAATGTTGTAAAAATCAATAGAATTATAGATAGAATTATAGCAATAAGGATTTCTTATTGATAGTATCAATTTTAATGTTATAAATGTTTATGCTCAAATAAATTTAGATATAAATTCAATAGTAAAATTTTGGAATAACCTAGAATATTTAATATAAATAATATCTCTGAAAGAAATAATTTTTATTGGAGGAGATTTAAATGAGCATGTTGGTAGATTAGTAAAATTTTCGAAATATTCATGTTGGCAACGATTTCGGAGTAATTAATGATAAATAGAGAATCATATTAGAGTTTGCTTTAACTTATGATTTTGTTATTAATACTTTATTTGAGATATGAGATAAACATATTATTACTCATAACAATAATCCAATAAAGCACATATTGATTTTTTTTTATTGAGAAAAAGAAATTGTAAAAAATGTAAAAATTGCAAAGTAATTCCAAGCAAAAGTTTAAGTGCTTAACATCAATTATTGTTTTGATTGTAAGACGAGGAGATGGAAGATAAAAAATACAATAAAACATTGTCATAGAAGTAGATTGGGATACCTAAAATATACAAATAAAATTATTCTTATGAGCAAAGTTTAAAATTTCATGATTTGGGGTGTTCATGAAAAAGTTAATTCTTGGGGGAAATGGTAACAAGCATTATTAAGTGACAAAAGATGTAGTTGGAGAATCAAAAGTAAATTTTTTTATAAATAAAAATTGTTGATGGAATAATAATGCTCAAAAAAAAATAAAATATAAGAAATTTTGTTATAAAAATTGGTTTAAATGTAAAAGCTTATAGAACTAAAAAAAATATAAGGTACTTGTAAACAATCTAAGAGAACAATTTAAGACGCTAAGAATTCTGCTTTTAATGTTCTTTATAAGAGAATAGATACTAAAAATGGTAATATATATATATAAACAAACCAAATGAACAAAAGAGACAAGTAAATATTTAATTCAAGTAAAGTATATTAAAGATGAAAATCAAAAAGTGTTTTTCAAAGAGAGAGATTCAACATAGGTGGGTGAGATATTTTGATAAACTTTTCAATGAATTTAAAAAAAAATTAATAAAATAATAATAAATCTTAGTGATGTTAATGTCGTTAATAATAATAAAACTTTTTATTAATACGTCTTATTAGAAAAAAAGTAGTTTATGAGGCCTTTAATGGAAACTAAAGGTGAAAAATCAGTAGGATCTGATGATGTCCCAATTGAAGTGTGAAAATATTTAGAATATCTGGGAGTTTCTTGGCTTACTAAACTCTTTAATATTATTTTAAAAACTAATGCCTTAGGAGTGGATTATGGGTATTTTGAACCCAATTTTTAATAATAAAGGGGATGCATAAGAGTGCAAATTATAGAGGAATTAAGTTGTTGTGCATAGAGGGTAACTGAACATAGGTTAAGACGTGATACTAAGATTTCTCATAATCAGTTTGGATTTATGTCGAGCAAGTTTACCATGGAAGTTATACATTTCTTAAGAGGTTTGATAGAGAAGTACTGAGAGAATAAGAAGGATCTACAATAATTTTTATTGATTTGGAAAAGGTTTACAATAAGGATCAAAGAGAAGTTCTTTGGAGAGTTCCAGAAAAGGTGTTGATGACATATATTCAAATCATAAGAGATATGTATACTAGATTTGTTACTTGTGTTCGAACAAAAACAAAATTGACCAAGTATTTTCTTATTTTAGTTGGATTAAATCAGGGATCGGCTTCAAGCCTATATTTTTTTGCTTTAGTTATGGATGCTTAAAGGAGGATATACCCTGGTGTATGTTTTTCACTTATGATATCCTTCTTGTGGATAAGACTAGAGAGAGTTCAGAAAACATTTTAATTATCGAGGTCTACATTAGTCTAAGGGGTTGTTTGGTAGCTGGTTTTAAGCAGAATTTATGCTAAATCCTGCCAAATGGCAAAATGCACCTCTATAAATCTTGAGATTTGGTAAATCCCAAAATGACACTGATTCGTCGTAAATCTGGGATCTAGTAAATCCCGTGAATGGGCGAATTTAATAAATCTAGAATGAGCAAAGAGGAAGAATCGCACGAACAGACTTACCTTCTTCAATGGTTTCTAGTAGGAGGAGAGTGATGAGAAAGATGTGAGTTTCAATGGTCTCTGTAAGCCGTGATCCCGTTGTCGTCTTCCCGGCTAGCTCTACTAGCGACTGTATTGCAAACGCTCATTCACGAAGGCATGGATTTGAGCGAAACCAGGATGGGGAAGAAGCGAGGGTTTAGGTGGAAAAGGGAAGTTTGAGCAAAACTGAGAGAAGGGGAGGATGTAGGCGAGGGTTTCGACCAAAGAGGGAAGACAATGATAGTATTGTGGTTTTAATTTATTTTTACAGGTTAATTTTATTATTTTAACAGATTAATAAATAATAATTAATTCATATATTAATAAATTAATTATAATTGGATAAAATTAAATGTAATTATTTAATAATTAATTAATGAAAAAATAGTTTAAAAATTTTTAATTAATTAATAAAATTTTAAGTAATTCTTAATTTATACAATTGATTAATAATTGATCAATGTTATATTATTGTTTGACAAGTAATTTAAAATTCACAAAATTTTAAAAATATAATTTTTTTAAAAAGATTATTATTTTAAATAAACGGCCAAAACAATAAATTATTCTAAATACAAAAAAATTGTCACATCAGCCAACGATTCTACCATGTTAAAATGCAAAATCGTCTGCTGACGTGGCGATTTTTCTTTGTCACTTCTGCAAGCAAAATCGTTTGTTGAGGTGGTGATTTTATAATAAAAAAAATTATTAAGAATAAATATATATTATTAATATTATATTATAAAGTCACAACACTAAGTATATTTAGCTTAGTTGAAAGAGTACAAGGCTTCTAACATTGTGGCCGTAGGTTCGAGCCTAATGATGATTTTGGAGACAGTGTTTGTTTAATTTTTCTTTTAAATTAATTAATTTAACAAACAAATTAAATATATAGAAAATTTAATCAATATTACAATCTTAATTTTAAAAAATTAATAAACATTAAAAAATCAATATTATATTATAAAATAAAACTTTAATATTGATTTTTTTTATTTTTATTAAAAAAATTTAATTGATATTATGATATTTATTAAATTTTATATAATTTTAATTTATTTGCTAAATTAAACAATCTAAAAGAATAATTAAACAAACAATATGCTAAAAAAAACAAAACCACCATGCACTCTACCAATTAAGCTAAATATACTTAGTATTATGACTTTATACTATAATATTAATAATATATAGTTATCCTCAATAAATTTTTTTTATAATAAAATCGCATTCACAGCAGACGATTTTGTTTGTTGACGTAGCAAAGAAAAATTACTACGTCAGCGGGCAATTTTACATGCTGACGTGGCAAAATCATCCGCTGACGTAGTGATTTTATCTATTAGTGTTTATTTAAAATAATAAGTTTATAGAAAATGTTATTTTTAATTTTTTTCTAAAAATTTTATTAATTATTAATCTATATAAGTGATTATTAATTAATGTAAATGTCCATTTTTATGCACTTTCAAATATACTCATTTGTATTTTTTCATATTTAATATTTATTTTTTTTATATTTACTCTAATTAATTTTGTTAAATCCTTCTAAAAATCTCAAATAATTTCTCAAGATTTATTGGGATTTACTTACAAAGACACCAAATAGTTTCTATGATTTAGCCACTTCAGGATTTGATAAATCTGATTAATAAGATTTACTAAAGCCTATTTAAAGTAAATCCTACTTGCAACCAAGCAACCCCTAAAGGCCTTGAGCTTTGAGTAGATCTAATAATGAAACTAAGAATGTGACTTTAGTAGTAGTAGATATAGTAGCAGAGTTATAACTATGGGTGATCAAATTTTTAAAAGATGTGAACGTTTTAGATTACTCGGGTCTATTGTTCAAAGTGATAGTGATATAGAAGGGGATGTTATTAGTAGAACTCAAGTTGGTTGATTGAAGCAGATGAATGCATCGGGACTATTGTTTGATAGAAACATACCACTCAGACTTAAGTTTCGCTAAAGGAGCTCCGGTCCTTCAAAAGCTACGTGGTGGAACGAGCGACAAAAGTTTTGTTGTAGATGGCAAAAAATGTTGTTGCGGTGAGATAATTTTGAGATAACGTCGAAAAAAGTCGTTTTATCTAACGAAAAAAAAAAGTGTGCGCTAGTGTTCCTAACAACCGAACAGAGGTCAAAAGTCTTCACAAATAAAGTCTTAAAGGAATATTTTATAAGATGGTGGTGAGACATGCAATGTTTTAAAGCACAGAATATTGGTCTTTAGGGAAAGCATAAAACTAAGTTAAGTGTTGCTGAGATGAGAATGCTTAGGTGAATGAGTGGCTTGACACTTTGACAAAATGTTAGACGAATGTATCTTGAAAGGATTGGTATAGCTCCAGTGGTAGACAAAATTAGAGAGCATAGATGGTTTGATCACATTAAACGCAGGCCATCTGATGATCCGATTAGGAGACTAGATGTTTTAGATTTGACCTATGTTAAGAAAGATAGAGGTAGAACTAAGAAAACTTGAGAATATTTTATAAAAAAAAGATTTTAATATATTAGAATTAAATGAAAATATGATACTCAATAGTACACAATCGAGAAAAATGATTTATGTAGCCGACCACACTTACTGGAATAAAGGCTTCTTGTTGTTGTATTTTTAAAAAAAAAGACAACTGATTAGTTGAGAAAGAGTCTATTGGTTTCTATTTTTAAGAATAAAGGGAATGCACAAGAGTGAAAATTATATATGAATTAAACTAATGTCTCACACATTAAAATTATGAGTAATTAAACATAAGTTATGACATGATATAAAATTTCTCAAGATTCATATCAGGCGAGTCTGCTATGGAAGCTATACATTTATTGAGAGGTTTGATTGATAAATACAGAGAGAGTAAGAAGGATCGATATATAATAACAAAAAAAAGAACAATAAAAAAAAAGATGCAGGAGGTTTGAGGAGACATCCCCTTATCGAAACATATTGTTTATCCCTTCGAACATCTTCTCATTTGATACTATCAAACGATCAAGCGAGAGACAGTGAGAGAGATTGTGAGAGAAATCGATAAGGAGTAGAGATTGTCTCTTACATGTTTTGGTGTTGATCCTTAGTCGAGGAGGAAGAAGATAGTGTGGCTTGTGAGCAGAAGAAGAGGAGAAATTTTGCACGCGTGCTATCTACCTCAAGCCCTAGACGATCAAAGTTGTGGAGGAAGGGAGGAGGCGTGATTTCAGCGTTATGCTGGTGTGCTGAGTTGTAGTAGAGCCCTAGTTAAGCAACTTGGACATTGTTATTGTGCACAAAGAAACAAAAGGAAGGAGAGTTGAAGCCTCTGCGTGTGTTGTGTTGTTGAGTTTGTCGAGAATGAAGGCGAAAAATCAAGTGCGCAAAGAGGAAGAAGAAGAAGAAGAAGTCGAAGGAGAAAACCTTCAAGGTCGAGTCCGAAATCTGCGTACAGAGGAAGGAGGATCGACTACGTGCATTGTTATCGTGCTTGCGTGCAGTAGAAGACAAAGTCAGCAGAGAAGAAGGCAATGGATAAGAAGAAGGAGAAGTCGAAGGGGGAGGAAAAGCTCACGTGGTCAAGTGTGGGTTAGAGCAGAGCCAAATTTTTTCGTGCGCTGCTCTGTCAATTTTCCCCGAGCCGCGAAGAAGAAGATAAGAGATCAACTTCGTGCTCACATGTAGGTAGAAGAGAAGAAGATCTGAACTCGGGCATACATGATCTTAGGGCTCCTGACCGAGACTTGTAAAGTAAATATTTTATTATTTTAAAAAGTTATTTCATATATTACTATATATATATATATTAAATTTTATGTGTATGTGTGTGTCTGGGTGTTTAAATGCAAGATAAAATTTAAAATCAGGATTAATAATTCGTGATTGCAATTTCGAAGGAGAAGTTGGAAGAGTGCAAGAGTTAGAGGGGAGGATCGATCAGAACAACTTATAAGATAAATTGTCATATTTACATTTAAACAGATTAACCAAATGTTGTACATACACACACACACACAAACACACACACACACATATATATTACATATTTTCTCTTATAATTTAAAAATCATGTATAAAACCTACTGATTCAAATGATTTGCAAAAATGGCACCACATGATTCTACAAAGCTAAATTTTATAAAAAAAATGTCAAAAATCAAAAAGTACTTGAGGTTGAGGAGTTATAATATTGAAATTGAAAAGACGAAAGAGGAGAATGGTTAAATTATTTATTTGTGCTATTTTAATTATATGTCATTAGAAATATTTAAGTTTTTCTTTTAGAATATAATTCTTATAATTATATGTACATTTAATTGATAGGTACTAGTCAAAAAGTGGAGTAAGAAATTAAGCATTTAAAGCAATCGCTTAAGGCTAAGGTGAGTGATTATTTTTTCTATGCATTAAATTATGCGATAAATTAATGTTTTAGTAAATAAATAAATAATTTATTAAATAGTTTAAAATAATTTTTCAGTTATAACTTGCATATTGAATGTCAGAAATGTCATAAAGGATGGGAAAAAAATAAGTCACATATGAAGATGCATTTTAAAGGATTTTAATTGATATTAAATAAAAGGTATAGGTTTAAGTCATATAGGATTGCCCCTAGATGATACTGACAGGGTATACAATGTACCCATACACAGTAAAGAAAATGTTAAAGGTATACATTCGAGTACAATTTGAGAGTACATTCGAGTACAATTTGAGGGTACCTTTGGGTACAATTTTGAAGGTATCTTCAGACATATTTTTTAGGGTACTTTCAAGCATATTTTTTTGGAATACCTTCGAGTATAACGGTAATCCTATCATGACTTTTAAAAAAGTTAAAACTAGTAAATACTTAAACTAAAATGAGAAGAGATAATTTTAAAGTTTTAATGAAATGAACAGTATTTTCTGTTGGTCATTCATGCATAGCAATGTATAAGAATTTAATGCATATTACATTATAATTACTAAGTATATTTATAGTTGCAAATTAATGTTTTCTTTCAGGAAAAATAAAATTTTAGACTAATATGCTGATAGGAGAGATTTTTAGCAGAGAACCACTGTTGCTAGGTATATTTTTTTATTATGATAGTTTCACTTTACTAATTCTTTTATATGTCGATTTACCTTCAGTATTGGATTAAGATGTTATATGCAGTCGTTGTTGTTGTTGGATGATTTAAAGTTTATTGTATTTTGTAGATTAGTTGATCTTTTATATGTATTGGAATTTTAAAAATATTGTAAATAGTTAGATGTTAATACCGTTCGACTGTTGTACCTGTCTTAGTTAATTCTAACCACCGGGTTGGTTCGTGACATTACATAAGCTTTTTATAAGATTCTAAGAGAAGAATTTTGTAAAGCTCTAGAAAAGAAAGGTTTTGACATTTCTTACATTCATGTGATTAAAGATATGTATACTAGAGCAGTTCCTTGTGTTTGAACACATGGAGGATTGACAATATATTTTCCTATTTCGATTGGATTACATGAGGGTGATCAAATTTTACAAGGCCTTCATTTGAGTAGAACTAAAACTGATTACATTGAATGTAATTTTAGTAGTAATAACTATAATGAAAGAGTTGTAATTATGGGTGATCAAATTATTAGATGGTGTGAACGCTTTAGATATCTTGGGTCTATTGTTCAAAATGATGGTGATATAAATGGGGATGCTATTAGTAATGGGTGATATAAATGGGGATGCTATTAGTAAACTTCAAGTTGGTTGGTTAAAGTAGAGGAATGCTTCGGGCCTATTGTGTGTTAGAAGAGTACCACTTAGGCTGAAAGGAAAATTTTATAAGATGGTGGAGAGACCTGAAATGCTCTATGGTGTTGAATGTTGGCCTTTAACAGAGAAACATAAAACTAAGTTAAGTGTTGCCAAGATGAGAATGCTTAGGTGGATGAGTGGCTTTACACTTAGAGACAAAATGAGAAATGACTATATATGTGACTGGGTTGGTGTAGCTCCAGTGGCGGACAAAATTAGAGAGAGTCATCTTAGATGATTTGGGATAAAGTTTTGTTTTTCTTATTGTTGTAGTTGGATTTCATCAGGGATAGGCCATAAGCCCATATCTTTTTGCTTTAGTTATGGATGTTCTTACTAAACATTTATAGGAAGATGTATATTAGTTTATGTTTTTTGTTGATGACATCCGTCTAGTGGATAAGACTAAGATAGATTTTAATAAAAAAAATTAAATTAAGAAGGTCAAATTTAGAGCCTAAAGGCTTTCATTCTAAAACTGAATATATGGAATGTAATTTTAATAGTAGTAGATCTAGTGACGGGATTGTAATAATGGGTGATTAAATTATTAAAAAGAGCAAACGCTTTAGATATCTCGGGTCTATTATTCAAAATGATGGTGATATAAATGAGGATGTTATTAGTAAAATTCAAGTTGGATAGATGAAGTGAAGAAATGCATCGAGCCTTTTCTGTGATAAAAATGTATTGTTTAAATTTACACGAAATTTTATAAAATGTTGGTGAGACCTACAATGCTTTATGGCACAGAATGTTGGCTTGTGAAAGGGAAGCATAAAATTAAGTGTCGTTAAGATGAGAATGGCTTTACACTTAGATACAAAATGCAAAATGAATATATACCTGAAAGGATTTGAGTAGCTCCAGCGGTAGACAAGATTAAATAGATTTGTTTTGGTCACCTTAAACATTTGAGTAGTTGTTTTAGATTTGACTTATGTTAAGAAAGATAGAGGTAAACCTAAAATGATTGAGCATGTAGAAAAATTGATCTTGATTTATGAGAAATAAATAAAAATACGAAGCTCAATTAGACATAATGGAGAAAAATGATTCATGCAGCCGATCCCACTTAATGGGATAAAGGCTTTTTGTTGCTTTTGTACATAAAAAATCAATCATATTCACTTGTGCATCAGCTAAACAAGATTATGGCGTATTATGCGGACCTGAGTTTACCAGAGAACCAATTCATAGTTGAACAAATTGAACCAATTGATTTGCCCGAGTTTTAAAACCAAGCCCAACACTTAAAAGTTCTCAATTGATGAAAAGCAAGGAGATGGGAAAAGAGGGTTGCAAGTCGCCAAGATTTGTGGTGCTTGCCATGCCCTTGGCTGGATTGAGAAGAGGTTAGAGCTGTGGGAAAGGAAGGAATTAAGCTGAAAAGGAAAGTCTTGTTGCATGGTTAGATGAAAGCAAGTCAGCAGCAGTGAGGCAGAGGTAAAACTCTTAGAGCTAAAACTTGACTAGAAGAGTGAGATTTCAGACAAGTCGAGATAGGAAGGTAGAGAAAGAGAGAGCGATTAGATTCCAGCTTCTCCTATTTTCTCCATCACTATCACGCTTGCCCCTTCTTCCTCTTCTACTCTTATTTTCTCACCTCAACCATTTTTCTTCCCACAAACCCCTTAGCAAGAAGGCAGAAAATTAAAATTTGCATCCAGATTTTAGCCAAACTGTTTTGCTGCCTGTTTTTCAGGGCCGCATGTTCTAGTTTGATGTGGGTTAACTGCCCATAAGCATCCTTTCCAAATCCTAGCAACAAAACCCTATCACATTGCCAACGCCACGGTAAATCCTACTTCCCCTCTGCATTTAAATACCGGCCACTCAGAATTGTTTCAGCGCCATCATTTTTATTATGTTCTTATGCATAATGGGAACTAAATTTATGAAATCTACTTATCATAGTTTTTATAGAAGGCATGCATATTATCCATATAATTTTCATCTTCTTCTAGCTCTTATTCTTTTCACTAGTTCATGGATAATTTTTCACTAACTTGAGGGGCTGGAATTACAAAATGATGATGAATGATTCTAAATTTAATGGATATCATTTGAGCCACAAGTTCCTCTGTTATGAGAGTATTCCACTGACTAGCACTGTCCAAGGGAAAATACATGTAACTGAAATACAATAAGAGGAATGATATAGGAAATGCTTATCTCAAGGCCTCTAACGATGTGCTCAAAATAAGCAAAATTGACGTTAGAATGGTTTCAACCCAGAATTAGGTAAGAAAGAAAGCACAAGTGTTTTTAGCCTTAATTGATCTAAGAGTGCAAGCAGCTGCAATTTGTTTCAGGAAGACTTAGGCGAACAACACTTTTTATGCATAGGCATGGTGGTATAAATGTAAAAAGTAAAGTTTAGGTGTTTGACATGTAATTAAATAAGAATTGGGAGGTAAGTAGGTAAAAGCTCCTTGTTCAAATCAGCTGTGAACAATTATCCTCTTATAAAATCTATATAAAAATATTTATTTTTCTAATGGTGCGCAGCTGTATTATGAAAAATAAAACTAAAAATGTGAGGTAGTCTATTGATGCTAGATATTTGCTTATGGTGATTGCTCAGAGTAAAATGTCAAATCTTGAATTGGCACTTGATTAGCAGAATTGCTTGCACCTTTTTTTTCAACTCTGCTCTTTCTAGAAACCTCAACTGGAAAAGATGAAAGGCTGATAAGAAGCATGTTGTACCTTTTTTCAATTCTGCTTTTTCTAGAAACCTCAACTGGAAAGCACGGAAGGTTGATAAGAAGCTTGTTTATTCCTTTATGATGTTACATTAATGGTATGATGATTTATAGCAAGGATCTAGTCCAAGTCCAGGATAGCACAATTGTGACATGAAGAAACAATAGAAGAATCCAGGTTTTATCAGATACCGAGAAGGTGTTGTGGCTGAAACTTATCCAAGTTGGTGTCTATCTACATTGTTCTGCCGCTTCCTTGCTGCCACCGATCCACTCCAGCCCTTCAAGTTGTTGCCGAGTCCCTCCAGCACCGCTCTATTGCCGCACATCCGACCTTCTACATTACTGCAGTGCCCATTCAGCGCCTCCAGGTTACCATCGATCACCTCCTGCATCTCCATCCGACCACTATTTCCTTTCAGCGACTTCCAGAACGTCGTTGTCTCATTCCTTTGACTTCCAGAGTGTCGCAGCCGCTCGCCTGCATGTCTGCACCACCGCAGACACCTTCCAACACTTTGAGACAGCCGCAAGTTACCACACCTCCAACTAGTCGCAGCCCCCACTCTGGCCCTCCAGCTAACCGTAGCCACCACTTTGCCAACCATCGACTCCTTCCAGGCACCTCCTTGCAGCCCATCAACCACTTCGTCCCTTCCAGCCAACGACAGTCACTCTCAAGCAGGTAACTGCCTCCTCCGTACCCCTGCAACAAGTCGTCGACCACTTAAGCATCCTCCCCTGGGCTGTCGAACCATGCCTGCATCTCTCAGTAAGACTTAACCACTTCCACACCTTCCAGTAGCCACCCGCACCGGCTACCATCGGCACTGCAGCCATACGGACCTGTTGCTGCCTTACCCCTACAAGTCAGCCACCCGCAACTGCAGCCCCCTCCATTCAGAATCACCCGCCGCACCCCTCTCACCGCCGAGGTCCACGGATACTCCCCTCAGGCCATAGTCGGATCCTGCTAGTCTTGTCTTTATTGTATTGTTTTCTTTATTTTTTTCGAGTTTTGATTGTATTCTTCATATTTGCTTAATAATATATTTTGTCAACGTTGGTTGAGTTAACTCCGAAGCGACTTCAACTCGACTCAATAAGTGGCTCGTGAACTGAGTTAAATGAGCTAAGTCAACTCAATTAAAAAATTATTAATTAAAAATATACTTATAATATATTTAAATACAACAAAATTTTTCTTTAAATTACTAAAAAATGTTTCAGAAATGATATTTTATATTTTATATCAAGTTATTTTCTTATTAATTATTTATTAAATGCTCATCTTATTTGTCATTTAATTATAACAATAGCTTAGACTAATATTTTTCTCTATTTCATACTAAACAAGCTGTCTCGAACTCGTAGAGTTAAGCTCAAACTTGATAGGCTCGACTCGATTCTTTTACACCCTTAATCTTATTACGACCTAATAAATTGTTTGGATACTTGTTTTAGAACTTCAATCTATTAGTTCAAATAAGATTATATTAATAATTATCAATGATAGAGTTAAGACATATTAGACAATTACAATAATGAATAATCATTAAAAAACCGCCCAACAATAAAAGCCCTACATATTCAGAACAAAAAATAAGTTTAGACAACAGCATTCTTTCATTCTCTCAAAACTACAAAAGGAATTCATCAAGTGAATCAATACGTGGACTCATAGTATGTGATCATAATTACAGTAAATAATCTTACAATTAATTACAAATTGTTAAATTATTAAACTAATTTACTACAATAACTTCTATGTGGTCATTAAATTGCAAATAATATCATTTTTTAGTTAATATTTTCGTTTAAGGTTAATTGATTTGATCATTAACATTTAAACTAATTTATTTATTTGATTATTAAT
Organism: Phalaenopsis equestris; assembly: GCF_001263595.1. NCBI lineage: Eukaryota > Viridiplantae > Streptophyta > Magnoliopsida > Asparagales > Orchidaceae > Phalaenopsis > Phalaenopsis equestris. Next base: position 623,392 of record NW_018165266.1, on the reverse strand, counting down.
AATACTAATAATTTATTAAATTAACAAATATAATGACTTCAATATAATAAAATCTAACCATAAATACTACTAACTAAAATTAAAGAGAATCAGCATTAACCTTAATAAAAAATTATGTAACTTATTAAATTGAGTAAATAATTTCCCCCCTTCTATCCTTCCCAAATTTCCAAAACCTCCAACAATAAACTAGTGAGGAATCTGAGACCCGTCTTATCCCTTTTTGTGCATACTCTATGTCGTCGTCAAGATAAAAAAGCAAAAAAGTCACAATAAGAGGTTTATGGTGAAGGCAACCTTGTCGACGGAAAAGAAGCGTGAAGTTAATCCAAGAGACTGTTAGCAAAGGAAATCTTGTCGACGAAAAACAAGCAAGAAAAACATGATGGGAATTTTCAACCAAAAGTGTGAATACTAGTCATTATTATGGTGTAGCAAGTAAGGCTAATTATATGATATGAAACACCTACAAGATATTAGAAGAGACCTGACCCATATATAAAGTAAATGGGATGATAGAGTTATCTTAATTCTTATTTTAGGAGAAAAATATCATCATTTCATTAAACAATGAAAACTAAGAAAACACAAGAAAAAAACTTCTTTGAACCCTGCCCTCCATTCCTCCTACTACTTTGACACTTTTCAGAGATCTCTCAATCATTCATATAGATTACCTCTCCTCTCTCTAACTTGAACCCTCTCTCTTCTATCATGTCAATTATACAAACAAAGAGTCTCGCTTACAAACAAAAGTGGTATTTACAATAATGAAAATGCCAACATTGGTTTAAACTTTAGCATTGAATATGTTACAAGGAAATCGTGATAAAACTTGTGCATGCCATTAGGATGAGGCACTAATTCTGTGAATAACATCAATTATGCTGACATTATAACTGTTCGATAACAGTTTCTTCATCATTGAGTAACTCAACTCTTACACTAAATTCTTCCACAATATCTATGGAGTTTCAATGGTCACATTAAATGTCGACCATTGATGATCCAGTTAGGAGAGTAGATGTTTTAGATTCGACTTATTTTAAGAAAGACGGAGGTAGACCTAAAAAGACTTGGGCATATTGTATAAAAAAATCCACTTAGTGGGATAAAGGCTTATTGTTATTGTTGTATCTATGGAGTTCCTCTTGGCCTCGCCAATTCATCTCAACTTCAATAGAGCTCTCTAACCACCAAACTAGTCTAGTTGGATTCCTCTCAATAACATTGCAAACATCTAAGAATTTCACTTTGCGGTTTCCCAATCCTTTCGTCTTGTCTTTTGCATGACTTCTTGACAATTTAAGTAATCTTTTGATCATAAACCCCCTAGGAGTTAATTCTCTCCTATGAATAGAGTAGGAGATGAGAGAACAAAGATGCCCCTAGGAGTTAATTCACTCCTATAAATCGAGTAGGAAATGAGAGAACAAAGATGTTCCTCTCTCCCATTTAAACTACTTTACTTTAAAAGCCACATGCTCCATCTTATCCATCATGTAAAGCATCTTAGTACTACAATGAATCCATGTGGGTATCTTCTCCAAAAGCTCGTCCTCTTTCAACTGCCCCTCTCAACCAAGACACACCGTTGACTTGGGGGTAGAACTTAAATGTCATTGTGCACTATCGAAAGCTTAAAGCATTTTGAATTCTTCAAATTCATAGGTAAATGTTCATGTAGGTGAGCTAATTAATTTGCATTGCCATAGATGTTCCTAGGTATCTTGAATGGCCTATACCTAATCAATTTTAGTTTTTTACCCTTCCCCTTAAATCATTTCTTATATATGTGAAACTACATGCCATCACTTTCTTCACTTTGTGATAGTCATACTGACACTTTTAACAGTTTGCTTTTTCTTTTTTTTTTTGGCTGACTTTACAAGTTAATTCTTTAGATTCCCCTAAAAATCTTTGAGCCTACTCTCAAGATCTAGTGTGGACTCAATTGGGAACTCCAAATCAAAATGAATACAAGGAAAGTAACCCAAACTAACCAAAATGGAGCTCAATTTATGAAACTTTGAATCGTCTTATTTAAAGCAAATTGAAAGGTTGGCTTTCATCACTTGTACTAAGGTGTCAAGAGCAAAATTCTCTTAGAAGTGTACAATAGTTAATATTGAAGACCCCAGCCTAACAGCCCATTCGAGAGAAGGAAGGATATGTTTCTATTCACAATAGCATCCACCATGGTCATTAAAAGACTAATTTGATGCAAGAAAAGCATCAATCCTATGCCTTTGAGTGCAAAGTGTCAAATCCTCTCTACATGTGTACAACATTCTATTGACAACATTAGTCCAACAACCAGATTAAGGATAGAATTTTGTACTTCTCTTTAGAGACAATATCCATCATACACTACAAGGATCTCAAAAAATACTAAGCAAAAATTTCAATTCCGATGATTGAGCTTGGTAGACTGAAGTGCACCCAAACATTCAAGAAAAAGAGATGAGTTGCCCCTTCTTTTGTGATTTTCTGTCTGCTTGCATATCATGAGTGCTATCATTTTTGAAAGCATGTACACTACAACAAAAACATAATCATGGCAACCAAGCGTCGTCACTACTCCACCCAAAAAGTCCAAAGAAATACTCTACCATAGCCGAGTTAGTAAAAGAAATGGAGCATAAAATTCTTACAAACATTTTAAATTTTTTAATGTGCAGCAAAGTACACACCTTCTTAAGAATTTGACCACGTCTTAATGCATTTTGCATGAAGATGTATCTCTATAAATTGAGAAGAGTCTTAGCCAGCCCAAAGTTTAACACCACCCTACACGTGTGAGGTTCTCTTATCCACTTCTCCCAATCATTTTACAGATAAAGTGTTTATTCTCCTTATAGTGAAGCCCTTCATTGATGCCTTTTTTGGAACATTCCACTTGTATCAAAAGTGCTCATCAAACTTTTATAGATCAACATACTCCTCATGTCGAGAAGTTTGCAATAGCATTATTGCAAATAAAGTCATAAGACAATGAGAGAGCATATCAACCATCTTGATCTGAGATCTCTTCTTATTTCTGATGAACAATTTGAAGTGCTGCAGGTATGCCATCCACTTTATGTATCATTCTTATTGAAGCTTTGATTGTGTATGTAAATATTGATGAGGCTTGTGAAATAATGATGTTACGAACCACTTTTCTATAGCTCATGAGGAGATACACCTCTTAGCTCTCAAAATAAGTGCTTGGTATTATTCTACTAGCAACCAGAGCCTTAGCTCCCATCACTCAAGAACCGAGGTCTGTGTGTTTTCTCCTTTCTTACAAATCATGGATTATTCTAATCTTCAATGATTCTTCTTGAGCCATGACCGTGCATTACTATTCATGTTAGTCTTGATGGAACAATAACATAATTAATGTTGACACACATTTATCATTATCTTCAACAATCTAAGCACCATCATATCCAAAGGCTGACATCGCTCGTTGGAAGATTATTTGACATCATTCTTAAAGAGATGATTTTATTGTGCCATTCAGCAGAAGATAACTCCAATAATATTTACTTCCAAAAAATAATTTGGCAAATGATAAGACATCATTTCATATATCACCTCATCAATGTACTTCATAGTCATGATGGAGTAAATGTGACACTATTCATCAATTTGTATCACCGAGATAGTAAGTTGATTTGAGTCTAAATCTCGTGTGACCGCGCATACGTGGTATCGAAAACTGGATGCAAGGAGCAAACTCCCATCCTGAGAATTTGTAGCAAGAATTTTTTCGCCGTCAAATTGGACCGTCATTTGTGGGCCTTCTTTTTATGTCTACTTTGAATTAATTTAAGACTAAGTTTTGTTGAGACAATTTATAGATTTTTTATTTTTCTAATTGTGGGGACTTTTTGTTTTATTTTTATATTTGGAGATTAAGTTCTCTGATTTTTTTGCCCGAAGGAGTGTTGTATCATCTTCCTTTACATGTAAGGTGCATGTAGATTATTCAAGAGTATGCAACGAAGCATTCGAGCCTCATTGATACCATTGTTTCATCATTCTCTTTGCAGCTTTTAGCCTAGAAAGCTGCCAAACATCTCATACCCCATTCCAAACTTCATCAACCTCGCATATTCTCTCCCTTGCTATTTCACAACCACCTCCTAGCCAAATCTGATCTATAAACACTTTCTAAGAACCCTAGAAAAGTGTCATATCAGACCCCGAAAAACACTAAATCTATAAGGATTTTTTTCTTTTCCAACTCTTAAACCTAAGATCCAAATGATCTAAAATAATATCTACACCAAAACCATCCCTACACCTTCCATGCCCTCCTTAAACCACCATTTCATTTTTAGCCATTAATTTGAAGAAAATCTACCATGCTGGCAAAGAAAAACCCTCAAAAAGGTATTCAGAAGCTCGCCATGAATAATATGCAATAGAAAATTCTCCAATTCTACGGAGGCTCATTGATTTTGAAAGAATGCAACAGTGGGTCGGTGACCCCCCAAATGGAAGAAAACTCTTTCACCAAGAAGTTTTAAGTGACGAAGAGTCAATGCCACGTTGACTCAACATCGAACATAGAAGAGAATAAGTTTGGAGTAAATCCCAACGAGTTCATTGAAAGGCTCCAAATAGTGGGATGAGCTTTTGAGTAAAAATACATTTCACTTGAAAAACGGGTGAAACTATTGTCATTAAGTTAAAGAAGCATGCTTCTTCGTTATGGGAAAATTTGAATTACCTAATTAGCATGGGTGGAAAAGTGAAATCACCACCTAGTCTAAAATGAAAAGAAATATATAGTGCAAATAACTGCCACCATATTACAGAAGGAACATGCTCATGAGACTTCACAGCTTATAGCAAAAGGATCTCTCAGCAAAAGAGTACACACTTAGTTTGAGCATCTTATGTTGAAATATGAGCTAATAAAGCTCGAGGAGAACACCATAGAGTGTTACCTCGAAGGATTGAGATCATTTATTGGCAACATGATGTAGTTAATCCTGAAAGTGAAGAGAAAACACAACAGTATCAGGTTCAAACCACTTTCAAATACGGTTTGACCATTGGATTAAGCAACAAGAGCACACTGATTTGATTACCCAGACCTAAACTTTGTGAGGGGAAACCAGTATGGGAAGAAAAGAGGTCTGGCCGAACCAACACTCCTAAAACATTTCCAACCAGAAAGTGTTTCAAATATCATTGATGGGAGCACATTGCATCTCATCCCTAATAATAAAGTAATTCCTTTTATCAAATAAAGTTCAGTGGAGGAGGCAGAGTAAGGACATATGGGAGGAGGAGATCATAGTGGAGCACCATCTACCTGCAGTTGATAGTGAGATGATTGTAGTTCTATCTGTTCACCATATCAGGCCTAAGAGGGATAGCAATGGCTAAGGCATAATATCTTCCATACCAATTAAGTTGTGCAAGGAAAAATGTGCAGTTGCAAAAATATGATATATGATATCCACGTAGATGGAAAATAAATTGAGTCTCACTACCGATAAGCATATAAGTCATATTCCCTGACTCTATCGATTTTTGGTAAAATTTTAATTAGAGAGGCTGCAAAAAAGGTGTGGCGTGATGACATGACTATGAATACGCGTCTCATTCTTTTAGGACGCTCATAATAGTAAAACATGTGTATGTTTCATGTTGGCTACAAAAACACCTACTCGTTTAGTAAGAACAGAAAACACATTGTACTTTTGTAATTAAAAGTGTCAACAATGAAGAGTACTCAGACAAAAACATAAGTTATAGTACCTCATGCCACATTTCTACATGCTATCAGAGAGAAACTAGTGGGACTAGCCTTGGTGACACTAGAAGACAATGATACAAAGCCAATACCTAAAGCAATACGATTAGAGAAGTTTCAGAATAATTTGAATAACAAAGTAATTGTATGGTCACCTAAAAGAGTCACTTTCTTACACAATAGATGTGCTTCCTAGGGTACATAGTTTTAGTAATTGGTATCGAGATGAACCAAGCAAAAAATCGAGGCAATTATGTTCTGACTACGCATGTATGTAAATTTCATGAATTGACATCAATTCATTGGAGATTTAACAAAAATTGTAGCTCAATCACGACACCCTTGATGGAATTTCTCAAGTCAAATACATTTGCTTAGTTAGATGAGGCGCTGACTAATTTTGATGATTTGAAAAACTAGATAACTCAAGCACTTATTCTAACAGTTCCATGTTTTAGCCAAATGTTCGAGATGAAGTGTGATGCATTCAATATGGGAATTGAAGTTGTGCTACGTTAAAGATAACATCATATTGCTTTCTTAAGTAAAAAATTGAATGATTCTAGAAGTATTCTACCTATGACAATGAATTTTATGTCATTGTGAAGCCCTCAGTCACTAAACCCATTATGTAGTGGCGAACGAATTACTTTTTACGTTGACCACAGCACTTCGAGATTAATGAATAGTTAAAGTAAGCTAAAGATCAGACACACATTATGGTTCGAATTTCTCTTTGTTCTATTTTAAGCTTAAGCATAAGACAGGGAATAAGAATAAAATAGCATATGCACTAAGTAGTTGCCACTTATTAATCACTACTGTGCAACCTAAGTTAGTTAGTTTTGAATTAATGAAATATTTGTGTGTCATTGACGTGAATTTTTAGGATTTTTGGACCCGTTAGCAAGATAAACCGTATGAGCAATATCATAGATCCGATTGATATCTATGCTTTCAGAATAAATTATGCATTCCTCAAAATTCACTCAATGAGAGTATTTTATAGGAGTGTCATAATGGGGGATGACAAAATATTTTGGTAGAGAAAAGACTCTTTCCTTAATGAAAAATTTTCTATTGGCTTAGATCGATACGAGATTTGAAGTGACAACTCAGACATTATATAACATGTCATTTGACTAAAACTCGTGGGGAGAACATAGGCCTATAAACTTCCCTATCCATTCCACAAACACTTTGGTTAGATGCGAGCATGAATTTTATGGTGACCTTTCCATGAATACAGTGAAATAAAGAGTTTATTATGGCAGTGGTTGGCTTCTCCCTGACTTTATTCCTTTACATAATACAATAGACACGTCGCAAATTGCAAAAGTATACTTTAGGGAGAGAGTAGATCTTCAATGCATGCCTAGAATCATCATTTCATATAGAGATGTGAAATTTATGAGTCATTTCTACAAGACCTTTTGGAGTAAGCTTGGTACAAAGCTGCAGTTCAAGTAAGTAGCACACTCTTAAACAGATGGACAAATGTAGGTAATAAATCATAGGTTGAAAATTTTCCTTTGGCGTTTTGTGAAAAAGAATATCAAATAATGAGATTTGGTGCTTCCTTGGGTAAAGTTTGCCTATAACCGTTCTACTGGTCAGTCCACAAGTCACAATCCTTTGAGATTAAACGTGGGCAAAACCCTCTCACTCCAATGGAGTTAATGCTAATATTTCTAGCTACCTAACTTAACAAGGATATAAAGTAAGATTTGGAGAAATTAAGACCTTACTGATGACCAAAAATGTTGAGCAAAATGCTAAATATCAGAAGCATACAAATAAATTTATGAAAACAAAAATATTTACAAAAAATGTTTATATGAATTAGATTAATGAATGAGAGGTTTCTTGAAGTTCTTTGGAAAAGTCAAGCCTCGAACGATGATCCATTCAAAATTGCGAAGAAGATAAATAATAATGTTTACAAGATTAATTTATCAAGACTACAGTACTGTTAAATTTAAAGTTGTTGGTCGTATGAGAATTTAGATGTCGCACAAGAGAAAGGTGAAGCCTGTCCTACCAAAGGAGAGTGATGCAGGAGCTACCCACACAATCCTGTGTATGCGAGATCAAGAACGAGACGGAAGGAGTGAACTCCGACCAAGGGAGTCAATAACGTGAATTTTACATATACTTAACAGAACAAGTTCTTATGGGCACATTTTTTATGCCTATTTTGAATTGAATTATGGCTAATTTTTTCTTGAAACTATTCATATGTTGTATTTCCTATTTTTGGGGATTTTTTATCTATTCATATATTTGGAGATTGTGCTCTTTCAACTTTTCACCCTAAGGAATATTATATTCTCTTTCTTTTGCAAGTGATGTGTTTATAGCTTATTCAAGAATAGGCGGTGAATGTCCCTTGGCAATCACGCCTCGTCAAGGTCGTAATTTCATGGTTCTCTTTGTTATTTTCAGCCTAGAAAACAGCTGAAAGTTCTTTCTCTCCTTCCAAACTCTATCGACCTCGCATATTCTCCCTCCCTTACTATTCCACAACCACCTCCTCGCTAAATTTGATATGCAAACAACTTCTAAGAACCCTTGAATACTATCAATTTGGCTCATTGAGATTAAGCTCTTTTGATAGTCTATATCAAGATGATGTTAATCACTTCTTGCTCGCCCTAGATTCAAAAGGAAAATTGCTCCTCTCAAATATGGTTGATTCATTAAATTTAATGTGTCATACTCTATCTCTTACAATTCCTCTTAAAATTCTCTAAAAAGGATCATAGATGAAGATTCTATCAGTTCACTCTCTGTACCAAAATTTGATAATGACCATAAAAAATTTATTTTTAAGAGAAGAGGATTTTGTACGATTAATATTATTAAAATCTTTAAATTCCAATTTTTTCATCTCTACAACCTCTCCCTCCCTTTTGGTCACTAAAAAACTTGTTAACTTAAGTTTTGTCCTTTCATTCAATGGTCATCGTAAAAGTGTTTGTTTGACTTGAGGTCTTCAATAGGAAAGAGAAAAAAATTACTGGAGATGCTATAATAAAGTCAATTGGCATACTTCATCAGAATTAAGATGTTTTCCAATAGAAAACCATCAAGACTCGTCTCCTAAATTCTATCATACATTATTGCATTGTTTGATTTTTTTTCATTTTTGCAAATCAAGCAAATTCCTACATCTTTTTTCTCATAACACATAGGGTAGAAGTATTGGAGGATGTTGTGCTAGATAACAGTCTAATGCCCATGCTTGAGATGAGCACTTCACCACATTAGCACATGCCTAGTTAGTTTTAGGTGAGCAAATAAAAACTTTTCTTTAAAAAATACCCATCGAGACTAAAATAGATTTCTAGTTGATCCACTCATCGAGACTAAAAGCTTCACAATATTAAAAGAGCCGTTAAGAACTCAAGATATCGTTTGTTTTAACTCCTACCTTAAAAGGCTGGTGCCATCTCTATCTTATTCAAAAATCTTCTTTCTTGGCAAAAAATTATCTTACCTCCAACGATCACAATGAAGAAAATTTACTCTAAGAAGGATTTTCCTTGTAGACTGATTCTTCATGCAATGTCCACATTTACTTGCTCATAGCCTCCTCCAACATGGGCATTCATTGTTGAAGGAGAATAGGTTAAGTAGCCAAGTCGTTGAAGCCTTCACCTTGTAATGCTGAGATCATAGCTTTCCCATATCTTTTGCTTAAGAGATCTTGAGCAAAAAGTAGTTCACCAATTTTCTTGTAGCAAGCTTTCATCAAAATCAGGCACCAACCATCCTCCAAATACATAACTCAAATACCAAACCTGATCCAAACTGCCTGCAAGGAATTAAAAGACACCCGACCAACATGTTGGCAGGTGAGAAGAAAAGGTAATCTAGATTCTTGTTCTGCGAACAGCAAATAAATATTATATTAAAGGAATACATTCAAGAAAATCTAGAGGAAAATTTTTCTTTGAATACCCTCCCGCTCTAACACAAAACTCAATATTTCTTAATCTCAATTAAAGGAGGATTTCTGCCCAGTCTAGGGCTATCCCTCTCTAATTTACAACTCCCTTTATATAGACAATCAATAATTGATACAAACAAAGGCAATAGCAACTTGGATAAGACGCTAAATTTGTAACAAGACAATAATTAATTAAGAGCACGACTTCATGTTTAACTGGAGCGAGGTTGGCATTGTAGCTACTTGAAAACAATCTTCTTAGTCATAGTTACATGGCTCTTAAGTTAGAATCATTCTAAGATCTCATCGAAATTTCACCCAGCCTCACCAATTCTTCTTGACAGTGATAGATCTCTCTTGGAAGCATATTAGTCCTCTCAAGCTTCCACTGGGTAACATTATGGAACCCTAAAAATTCCCTTATGTAATCTTCGCAATCCTATGGATGGTTCTTCAAGTGACTTCTCGACTAGTCCAATAATCTCTTGATCAATACAGCATGTTTTTTGAAACCATATACACGAGAAATAACACAAATTTCAAAAGATAGAAACACCAGGGTTAAAAAAATAACAAATTTTAAATAAATTTTAAACGAATATTTTGCCAAGCATACCTTGTAAACATTTCAGCATATTATCTCAATTATTAAATCTAGACAGAATATGACTACTAACCCTGGACAAAATTGGACATTGAACCAGTTATTAAGCAAAATTCCAACAAGTTACTAAGCATAAGTCCAACTCAACCAATGGCTGAAGCATGTATGAAGTCTAATCTTTCAAATTGAAACCAAGTGAATTTAAGGTAAAGGGCCACGAATTAAATTTATTTCTCTGCATGATGCCCACAGATTGCAAACATTATGAAAAGGACTTGGCATAAAATGGCTTCAGTATATACTGAAAGCCATGAAACCATAGTATAAGATAACTAAAGATGATAGAAAATTAACAATTTCCACCCAAATTGGATAATTTTCGTAAGTAATGGGGCAGATATCAACACATTGTGGTTGAACAGTATTATTGGACAATAAATTTCCCCGCAAGCACTCTTTCACTTCGAAGGACTTTTCTTTTATAATATTATGTTATATAAGAGTCAAACAAAAAGCCAACCTTTTGTCATATAAGAAGAACATCTAACAAAGTTGACTACAAAAAAGTGGATACCATACAGAAATAGGGATTGAGGCAATAATAACTAATTTTAGCAATGCAAAAGGCTATTACCTTCTTTGCTCGTTTTATAGCAACAACATGGCCATCCTGTAGAATGCCCTTATACACAATTCCAAATCCTCCTTCACCTAACTTCAACGAAGGTGAAAAGTTTTGGGTGGCCTTGATGATCTGATTGATTGTTAGCTGTAACGACCCAATTCTACTTTGTTGTGGAGATGATGAAAAACGTGGGCTGGGAGCTACTTTTTGTGTACTAGCCAGATTATTTTTTTCTGAATCAGATCCTTCCATAGGAGAAACCAAATCAGCTGTCATAAGCCAAATACTTTGTTAAGAAAGTCCCAAATGAAAAACAAAAGACACACCATAAAACAAGTGTAGCATCAAAATTCAGCCACATTATAACCAACACCAATAATTTTACCTATCGCTTTTACAAACCTGCGCGATCCTGATGGTCGCCTACAGTGAAATTTTGGGTTTTTTGGAATTTTCTTGGCTACGCACTTCTTTTCTTTGTGTAGAAGCTTCCTCCGCCTAGGAGGAGCCTACAAATTGTTGTCCCCTGTAAGTAAAAAAGTAGTTCTAATAGAGTTGTCTTCTGATCTCCTGTGTGGAGTCTCTTTCCCCTATGTGGGTTGTATCCGAGGAGGTGATGGTGCTCCGGCTGTATCCTCTCTAAGGTGGTGAGTTTATCCTCCCTTTCTAATTTCCCCAAACCCTCTCCTCTCCACTCCTTAGTCGTTAAACTCTACCTCCGTCACTTTGACACCCAGCTATTCCCCCTTCCTACAGATTATTACTGTTTTCCCGTCTACGTAACTTCTTTCAAGCTCCTCCCAACCAGCCCACTATCACTACCAACCACCTTCAACCCTTTCCTACTTGTTGTCCCTACAATTTCGCACCTTCCCTTCACTACCACACCTTTCATGACTGTTGTCATCTCTCCCAATCATCTCGACCCTCTAGTCGACCTCCACAACCCATTGGGATACATTAGGAGTGCTTGCTAGTGTCATTTTACGTTTTGTGTTGTTATTTACGTTTGAGTCATGTTGTAACCCTACTTTAATATTAATAAAAGTTTGTGTTTACGTTTTTCTCTATTTTTCTTACTAGTTCTCGTATAATTTGGTATCAGAGCTAGCTTAAACCTGGTCCCATCCTAAGGTCTCCTAGCATTCTCCGCTACCCGAGCCACCTCCACCAATTTTTCTCTTGTCGATTCCCAACCCTAGCCATGCCACGCCGCCATGAAGAAGTACACCGGACTCGACCCAACAAGAGATTCAACAAGAAATCTGTCATATGCAATGAAGACTAGCAAAGCTGGATGACGGAAACCATAAAGAGATTACCTTCGACCATGATCGAGAAAGTCGAGGGGAAGACAGTGACGAGGAGATGAATTTGCTCTACAGGGAAGATCACAGTCAATGCAAAAAAAAGTACCTCACACCCCACTATCTCCAGGGTATGTTTCTAAAACTTCACAACTTACAGCAGAAGGAAGTTGCAGTTGAAGAGTTTACAAACCAATTCGACCACTAGCAGCTGAAATGCAAACTGACGGAGCCAGAGGAACATACGATGTCAAATATCTAGGGGGTCAGTAGTGTGGTACAGTTGCAGTCATACTGAACACTGAGGGATGTTCAGACATTAGCCTTGAAGATGGAAAGACAACAGAAGCAGAGCCTGCAGCAATCATCTTTCAAACAACAACCTTCAGGCAGGCTGTCGCTTACAATTGCCACAACTGACGAGGATATCCCAAGAGATACGGGCAAGTCTGGACAAGGGAATGGCACTACGGATCAAAGCAAGAAGAAACAGGAAAAGGACAACTCCAACACAGTGCCTGCCAAGAAGTGTTATCGTGCCACGGCTACGGCCACATTGCATCCAGCTACCCCACAATCAGGGTAGTCATACTCACAGATCAAGGTATCGTACATGAAATAAGCGACGACGAGAAAGCTAAAGAACAGGGCGAGGTGTATCAGCTCCCACCAAGCAAGGAGAAGCACCCGTAATTTGATGGATCCTACAAACCAAGAACACGAGGGATCCGCAGTGGCTTCATCACAGCATATTCTACACTCGTTGCACAGTGAACGGAAAATTATGCAGTCTAATCATCAGCGGCGAAATCAGCAAGAGCATGACATCGACACAGATGACAGAAAAAAAGGGAATTGCGGCTCAAAGGCATTCTCAGTCATATTCAGTAATGTAACTGATGAAAGAGAAATGGGTCAGCATCGACCAAAGATGCTTGGTAAAATTTTCGATCGGAGGCCAACTATAGGACCAAGTATGATGTGACGTAGTTCCCATCGATGCCTACTATCTTTTGTTACAACCGTGGCAATTCAACCGGAGAACTAAACACAACGAATATAGAAACATGTATTCTTTCACCACGGACAGGAAGCACATCACCCTTTTTCCTTCGACAAAGCCAGAGGTCACAGGATCCCTTATCAACAGAGCAGTGTCCATAGGACTAGTTTTAGTAATAATACCAGATGAGAGGACTAAAATACCAGACCCGGATATAGGACAGATACAATTGAGGTTATATCACATCGACACCATACCAACAGCACCACCACCGTAAGAGAAGGATCAGATTATTCTCATTGCACGCCTGTTTGAGCCGATCGTGGGTTACTTTGAAAAGATTAAGCAGTGTAAGCATGGTCCACAACCTCAAGAGAACAAATCGATATGGACATTTTCTCACCAGCTAGAGAAGACCATCAAATACCTCGAGCGATAATACAACCGCCAGTGGGATCCAGGGTGGCTGACGATGAAATGGAAGCTTCAACCTATGAAGTTGAAGCTCCCCAACCCTAGGAGACCAACGCAGGCGCTAGGGCAGTGCTCTATTGCAGGCGCTTCATTTCCGCGGGACAGAAGGCCCACAAACCTTCGCGAGAACAGCGAGCATGGGGGGGATCGCGAGCCTGCGCGATCCAGATGGGCACCTAAAGTGTAATTTTGGGTTTTCTAGAATATTCTTGGCTTCCCACTTCTTCCTTTGTTTAGAAGCTTCCTCCCCCTAGGAGGCATATAAATTGTTCTCCCCGGTAAGTGGAAAAGCAGTTCTAGTGGATTTTTCTTTTGATCTCCTGTGTGGAGTTCCTTTCCCCATTGTGGGTTGTATCCGAAATAGTGATAGTGCTCCGAGTGTATCCTCTCTGATGTAGTGATTGTAACCTCCCTTTCTACTTTCCTCAAACCCTCTCCTCTCCACTCCTAGCAGCCAAACTTTCCCTCCATCACCTCGACACTCAACTATTTCCCCTTCCTACAAATTATTATTGTTGTCCCGTCTACCTAACTCCTTTCAAGCTCCTCCCAACCACCCCACTATCGTTGTCGACCACCTACAACCATTTCCTACTTGTTGTCCCTACAGTTCCGCATCTTCCCTTCGCTCCCACCCGCCTTCATGACTGCCGTCATCTCTCCCAATCATCTTGATCCCTCTAGCTGACCTCCACCACCCATTGGGATAGATTAGAAGTGTTTGTTGGTGTCATTTTATGTTTTGTGTTGTTATTTCCATTCGAGTCATGTTATAACCTACTTTAATATTAATGAAAGTTTGTGTTTTGTTGTCTATTGTTTTTCCTACTAGTTTCTGTATCACTCCATTAGCATTATCATACAGCCAACGCTATCCGTTGAGATACTAAGAATGTGTAAATGCATAATTGAAATAACAGTCAAGTAATGCTTTCAAACAATGCACATCATTAAAACTAAACTATAAGACATGTATCAATGAGAAAATACAAAAGTAATCAGACGATAAATAGATATGAAGCAAACTTTATTCTGCAATGCACCACTTTATAGGTGAAAAGTTCTTCATTATCACCATCACCATTTATCCCAAAGAATTGGGGCAAATTTTATATATCCATATTCTTCATTAATTTTTAGTGTGTGTTGTTTGAGATAAGAAAATACACAGAAATAAAGATCATGCAATATCTAGAAGTCCACATATACTCTACGAGTTACCCAAGTAACTCACATGGATTTGGTTCTTTGTCCAGAGCTTTTTGTTCAAGTGGTTCTTTCTTCTTTGCACGAAAGCAAGGGCAAATTACCACACAACATAGAAGGAACATTCCTGGTACAGCTAGAGCCTTGCCCTTGGTTGAAAATTTTATCCAATGAGTTTTGACGGTCTCCTGTGACAGCTCCTTTCTTCCTACACTATCCATGTTAGAGGAATCAACCTGAGGCTGTAGTAAAAGCTTTCTTCCTACCATATGAAGTGCTTCCACTGCAATTAGATATATCAAGAATGTAGTCAGAAAGGGAAAAGCGCACCGCAAACAGTGACTCCAAAATTAACAGCAAGACACGGAAGTTCTCTTGAGACTTGGGAGCTTATCTGACATCTAATCTAGGTTAACTGAGAAACCACGCACCATATTCGATATCTCAAACTGTCAAAGCGTCTGAAAAATATAGCAAAATACATTTTTTCTTTAAACTTCTTCAAATCAAATAGCATTATTATGAAAATCTATATTTACAAGATTATGATTGGAGAAACCGTTCTTATCAACAATCAAATCATGTAATTAAACTCAGAATACTAGCTCCGTCATTAAACTCTGTTTCCTAACTTTTAAATCAGCTCAATTAAAACCATGCATTATTTATTAAGGAAAACAGCAAGTGACCGAATAATTATTTTAATCAAAACAATTACTTTTACTCTGTCCTCTAACCAAACAATTTTCTGTAAACGAGAAAAATCCGACGATAAGAAAATCCGACTTTTTATTATTTCTGAATACAAAAATTTGCTTTGCTCAAAACGGGTAAAATAGATCAGCAGATGCGCAACAAAGTTGCCTGGATATAAGAGAAATTACCAGAAATAGCATCACGATGAAAGTCGGCAGCATAATTAAACTCTCGACCGCAATACTGCTTGCCAATCTGTCCCCAATCTTCGGATTGATAATCAATATTCAGACATGCATTCGCAATATAAAACGCCAGGGCCTCGCACACTAAAATTTGATCATCGATTCGTTCCCCGTTCACAAAAACCAGAAAACCATCCCTCGATCTTAAATACACAACGCTATCAGTAGCGCAGTTCCTTGAAAGTACTGCCGTTGATCGATCAAACCAAACACCCAAGAACAGCGCTGCCAATAGCATCCATAGACGAAGTACCTGAGCCATCACTTCAGGACTAGAGCGCGGCAGCAAGCTCTTGGAAAATAATCACATCTTGTACCCTAATCGGAGCGCTCCTACTACCAGCAGAAAAATAATCCCAAAATCCTTTACGAGATTTGTTGAAGTGTTGGAAAAGGCGGCGGGATTCGGGGAGGAGACATCGAGAGGGAGCGTAAAGGATCGCAGGAAAACAACTGGTTGCGTGGAATGGTGAAACCGGCGACTACCGGTAAGAGGTGTGGTTGGAAAAGCTAGCGACGATAGTCGAGCACCTTCCGGTATAGGTGTGAACAAGCCGGCTCGTTAAGAAATACTCAAATACAAAAATGTATAGCAAATCCAACAAGGGCAGTTCGTAAGCAATAGAAAGGTTAGGATAAAATTTAATTTTAAATTTAAATTTTAAATTATTTAAAGATAATTTAATATTTTTTTTATTTTTTTTAATTAATTGATTATAAATAGTCTTGTAGTTATATATATATTTTTAAAAATACTACTCATGAATTAACTAATAATATATATTTTAAAAATATATATATAACTACAAGACTATTTATAATCAATTAATTAAATATAATGAGTAGTATTTTGAGTAGTAGCACCTAATCCGAGGGACTGTCAGCTACTAAGAAGGCATCTTATCCAAGGAGAGCTATTGATCCACTTATAAATTATCTATTTTTAGTTTATGTTTCATGTTCATTTTATGCACATTTTTAATACTATTATACTTTAAAAGAATATATTTTGCATATTTTTGTCTTCAGGTACAAGAAATGGACTTTTGGTGAAAATGAAGTAAGAACAATGCAATTTGGAGTCAAAGTAAGCAAAGAAGAAAATTCTGATCTGGAGCATTTCGATATGACTTTTCATACTTAATCTCATTCATATTTATTCAATGTTTTTGAATGAAATTACATTATAAAGAAAGGTTATTTTCATGTATATTTTTTAGGTGTACCAATCTGGAGCGCAAAAGAGCTGAAACAGAACGGAGATAAAACAGGGCGAAACGGTGGAGATGCGAGTAGGGTGGCGCTATAGCGCCCAGAATGGTGTCATAGCACCAGGCATAGGCGCCCAAATTGGCACTATAGAGCCCGGGACAGTTATTGGACGGTTTTTTGGGCCATTTTGGGATGGTCTGGAAGCTTTTGGACAACTTGCACGCCCCATGGAGTGATTCAATGAATCTAGATACTTCGAATAGATTTTTTTTTATGAAGAGAAGTGTCTCTTGGAGTGAAATGGTGTGTGCTTGGATGAAGGGGTGTGTCTTTTGGAAAAAGGAGGTGTTTAACTCCTCTTTAAATAGGGGGGCTTGGCGCCTCTCATTGGAGGTAATTAAGGGAGTTTAGAAAAATAATTAGGAAGTGTTTTAGGAGGAGTTTGGCTTGAGTTTATGGAGATGTAGATTTCTTTATTTTCTGAAGTGATTGGTGAGAGATTTTGAGAGATATGAGCAAGGAAGTATGAGCGGCGCATGGATCGGCATGACTGCATGAGACTTTGTTCGAGAGATTTTTCTTCTTCTTTCAGAGAGAAAAAACTAAGTATTGTATTCTTCATTTCCTTGTAAGTGTTGTAAACATTTTATAGTGGATTTTCTTTGAAGTAAAAAAAGTTTTCTATTGTGTTTTATACATGTTTGGTAAGTAGTTTTCGTTACTCTTTTCTTTCAATATGAAGTAGAGGCATGTGTAGGAAAATTTATTTTATGACAGAATTATTTTTATTTTCATGTGATGAGTAATAACTCATTTTGCTTCATTGATATAACTTAAGTGACAATAAGTTATGTTAAAATATGTTGTATGTGAAACTAAGACTCGGGAGATCGTTGATCTTGCAACTTGAGTGCACTCACATTAACCGTTGGCTAGTGAAATAGTTTAGGCGGCAATGCAACTCTTAAGGAAATATAATCTAATGATCAGTTTCTATTAGATGTTTCTAGGTGATAGATAGTTGCATAGAACAAAAGGATTACTAATCTTACTTACACATTCGAAAGAGGGTAGGTCGACATATATTCCTTGTTAGCACATAATTTATTACTTAATTCTACCAATCCTTTTACTGCTTATGTCATTATCTTTATTTTACTTTACTTTTACAATAAAATAGATGCATGTTTAGGAACTTACATTTGCTTAAGTATTCTCTTATTGTATTAATGTGATGGTATTTTCACCGCTCTTAATTGGCATTGCAAACTGATCACTTATGAGGTGAAAATCCGTTGCAAAACATAATGACTCGGGAGGGCTATGATTTCACCCAACTAGTGAATACCACACTTCATTTTGGGTAGAGCCATCGCGGTCACCTAAAGGGGAGTGCAAATAAATAGGAAAATAGGTTTTAATGGGCGTAGAATTGGTTAGTTCTAGAGTGACAAGCTAGATTATTATCAATTTGGCTTAAGGTTTAGTACCCTGACACTAGGATTCAGTCAATATAGTGGCGTAAGCTTCGGGGCATCTAGAGGTGAGAGGCTAGATAGTTCTGATGCAGAATCGAGATGTTAAGGAATTGACCTTAAGTTAGCCAATGTTCTTTGCTAACACCGGGAGGAGGTAAAGAATAAGTATACTTCGATTTGTCAGTAACTGCATTAAATTATAAGCATTTCATTCCTTAACATTATCTAGGTAATTTCACAAGAAGGGTACTCTTTAACTTCTCAAAATTCTCTAAACCAATTTATTTAGATAAATTATCATTAGATTTAATATTTTCATTTAGGAGTAGTTGTTATAAATCCACTTTAATAGACATTTCAAACTAAGGCCTGATAATAGTATACTAGAATTAGCCTAAGGGATTTCTTGCCTCGCTTCTCTGTGGAATCGATAATGGGTCTTACAAGAAAATCATATATTACTTGAAACGATATTTATGCTTGCATAGTATCTTACCGGCGACTTTATATATGTTGAAAAATACATGTATTTAATACTGCTGCTAGAAGATTTAATTCCTCAGCAATGGCACCAAAAACTTGACAACGATTATAGATTTGATAAAGATGTATATATATATATTCAATAATGTTAAAGTCAAATTTGTCAACGCAAGTATACGTATCGCTCAAGTAATATAGGGCTCTAATGGAGTCCTAGATATAGATCCCACAGGGAGAAATAGAATACTACGGACTAAGATTTAATAAAAAGTAATACTTCAACTACAACGACGTTCAAGTTTCTTATTTGTCACTAATAGGCAATTGAAATAAATATGTAATTTTAATAACTCTTAAATAGCTAATTCTACTAATAAAGTTTCTAATGTGAAATTCAATATATAAGAAAACATCCTTCTCCTTGTCAAGAAATTATAGTGAATTGATAAAATGAATCAGTTCAAATTGGATTGTACTAAATAGGAGCATACATATTTTTTACCCTTTGGTCCAGGCATAAAGAACATTGACTAATCCTATGCTTGGTTATTGATTCTGTTTATTTTCTTATTTATTTGCACCCAACTTCCAAGGGTTTTGACCTCCCTAAATCTTGGATGTAATCTTTACTTTAGTTGTAAAACTCAACAAATTTTAACAAATCAATTGACCAAATTGAAAAGAAATTAAAATCAAAATGAAAAAGATCATCACAACTTCTTTAACATTTTCATGGCTCAACCAATTCAAATCACCATTTCATAAATCTTAAGACAAGGAGAAAGACAAAGAAAATTACTCAGAACTCATGGGGAAGATACGACAAAACTTAGAATTTATATATAAAAGCAAAGTCATGCAAACTACAACAAGTAAATAACACTTATCTCTAATTCCTCCCCAAGCAAACTCCTCGAAGTTCCTCTGAATCTCTTC
>NW_018165266.1:602317-602996 GCF_001263595.1 Phalaenopsis equestris | reverse complement strand
TCAAGAGTTGCCTAAGCATCCCTAAAAAAATCGTCCACATTCAATGAACCTATTGAAGTAACCGCCGATCTCGCTGTCGGCGGCCTCGAGGGTGTCGTCGGCTGGCCTTCTAAAATATTCAATCTGAGTCTCGGGAAAATCTCGCCGTCGGCGCCCTAATTCAAATCTTCATATTTTGGTCATTTTCGCTCCAAATTCGCTCCTTTTTGCATTTTTTTGCTCCAATGACCATAATTCATCATTCCTGTAACAAAACATCAAAAATACTCTTCTTTAAACTGCAATATCATCAAAATCAGTGTAAAATAGGTATGAAAATCTCAATATTTTCCTTTGGTCAACTTCTCACTAAGTGCAATATCCCCAAACTTAATTATTACTTGTCCTCAAGTAATTTTAATATTATATAAAAATTATGATCTTCGGTAGTAAAGTTTTAATTCAGAAAAAATTCAGAAATACTTTTAATTCAGAAATACTATAAGTTTGAATTAAGTAAATACCATAGTGAGATTTTCAAAAAAAATTCAAGTAATTGAATTAACGTTGTAGGTCCAAGATTATCTAGTCATCAAGTTTAAGAGTTCTAATTTTCTATTCATTTTAAGAATGACTATATGTTGTAATATTAAGTCACTTAAAATATTCAAATGATAGGAACTTCATGAGAACACTACTA
>NW_018165266.1:601758-602172 GCF_001263595.1 Phalaenopsis equestris | reverse complement strand
TCTTTTTCATTTGGATTGCTTTCAATCCTATATATTTTTTTCTTTTCATTTCAGGGATTGTTTTCAATTCTTTTTTTTTCCTTTTTCAAGTGAGGATTACTATATCTGGATACCCTTTAATGATTTTGAACTTCACTTTTCCTTCCCTAAATTTGAAACTCAAAATATTCCTTTACCTTATAAATATTTCATAGCTTTTACATCATTGAGCCCCAATCTTTTCTTCTCAAATGAATTTCCAAGATTCTTTACACTTCAAAATATAATTTCCTTTACTTTAAATAGTTAACTATAGTTTTATTCTTTTATACTAAATATCTTAATGTACATTACAAAAATATTCCTTTAAATCTACCATAATATTTACATATCTACAAAATATAGTTATCTGAATTGTTATCTGAATTAAATTCA
>NW_018165266.1:600048-601722 GCF_001263595.1 Phalaenopsis equestris | reverse complement strand
AATATTTAAATTGAGAACATCTAATAGTTAATCTTTTTCTTCCCTCCCCAAAACTTAAATTTTTCAATATGAAATAATGCAGGTGGAAAGAAAAATTCTAAATATAAATCATACCTTAGTGCTTTAGGCATTTTTTTCATTCAAAAATTTTGCACTCCTTCTAAAAATTTTTACTTCACTTGGTCTGTAACATTAGGATCTTTCTATATATATAAATCATTAGAGAATTTTCTGGGCAATGAAATTTTGAAATAAGTACAAAACTAAACATTACACAAACCCAATATTTCACTAACACATCCACAATACTAAACAAAAAATAATTACAATTAAAATGCAAAATAAAAATCACATTACATTACAATTCACAAAGTACTAATCAACATCTATTATACTACACATGCAAATTTTAACTACCACACTAATTAAAATAAAAATAAAAGTACAAACACACAAACATCTATTTCTATTACAAAAATTACAAAAATAAAAGTGAAAGTACATCAACTATTATCATATGTCAAAATCCCAAACTATATCTTTGTCTCCTTGGTCAGTACGTGGATTGAGTTGATACTGAGTATATTGGGGGCATTCAGAAAAAGTAACATCAGGCTCACCTCTGTAATGTTGAGCCTGAGCTTTGTAGTAAGCTATCTCAAAGTCCGAATGCCTCTTTAGGTACCCACTATCATAATCATTTCTACGTTTTAAACCCCTAATTCTTTCATTTATTAGCTCTATACTCTTTCGTTGCAAGGTCAATTCATTCATTAAATCATTCAAGGTAGGGGAACTAGAAGAAGGAATGTCATAACTAGTAGAGGGGATATTTACTACTAGTAGAAGGTTCTTGACTCCTACTCCCAGATCTCCATTTTTCATGGGATTCATGTCTTCAAATTAGCTTTACTAATGGGTTTCATAGGGTAAATCCATTCTTCATCATCTCCAGCTTCAACTCCAGAAAGTTGGCAAAGTGCATAAATGAGGCCAGGATGTCCCAGACTTCCACTTGTTTAACTCCTTGTTGTGCTCAATATATTCTTAAAAATAAGTCTCCCCACATTTATATTTCTATTATTCTGAATACAGAAATTCAAAATAGCTTTGTCTCTGGTTACTTCACTATGGTGATAGGTCGGTAACAGAGTAGAGGAAATAAAATAGTGCCACGCTTTAGATGTGGCATTCAACATGGAAGCAGAAAAACTTACCCGCTTACCCGCTTACCCGTTCTAGTTGCTTTATCTTCCATGTCCCTTTTCCATCAGTGATAAAGTTGATCACATCGTTCAGCGGGCCTTCCATAGCACTGAAGGTTTCAATTTCATAATGGCAGTTGTAGGAGTCTGGAACTTCATAAAAGGTGTTAATGCGGGTGGCATTAAATTCAACAGGGAATCCACGCACTTGAACGATTCCATCTTCAGAATAGATTATATTGGCGTAGAACTCTTTCACAACATTTGAATCAACTTTATTGGTGGTGTAACAAAAGTTTTCCCACCTCCGCTCGGCAATAACTCGTTCAATTTCTCCTCCCAAACCTTTAAAAACTCGATCTTGTATACACTTCTTTAATACATGTCTTCCCTTTAAATACTAAAGCAAATCTTGACTGAGCCTTCGCATTGACGAAGCAAGACTCGTCAAACTCAAGTCGTCTCTTTT
>NW_018165266.1:597225-600013 GCF_001263595.1 Phalaenopsis equestris | reverse complement strand
AAAAAATTATAAAAAATTCCAAAATTGATCGCCCCTGCTTCGGCTCACAGGCGCACTATAGGTGGAAGTCGAGACATAAAAGCCATATTTCACATGCGAACGTCCCGCATATAAAGCAAACAAAAAGGAGAAATGCTCTCATCTTTTATTAAATTAATATTTATATCATTTAATTTTTAATTATATCAATAATAAACAAATAAAATTAAATAAATATATCTAGTGTTACTCTGTGTTATTCAGGTGTTATTATGCCAAATCCAATATCTCTCAAGCCCTAGATCGAAATTTTCATTTTTAGGAGGAAAGGGATTATGAATAGTGGTGGTTGACTGGTCAAAATCGTGGTTAAAGGTGTTTTATCGGGATCTCGCCGTCGGCGGGGACTTTGGCGCCGTCAGCACACTCTATTGAAATTATATCCTAAGTCTCGAGAAAAGTCCGTCGGCGGCGGCGTCGAGGGCGCCGTCGGCGAGCTCTATTAAATTGGTTCAATTTCTAGATTTTTACGATTACGATCAATTTCAAGGCTCAATGACATCTGTTTAATCATTCTAAACAAAAATTTTAAGTGATTAAATGATGTACTAACACAAATAAACATTCACAACACAAAACATCACAATTATATATAAATTCTATAGGTTACAATACACATTACACGACACACCTAAGTTTGGTATTTTCTCAACCTCAATATATCAATTCAGCATCGCAATTCAAGCCACAACACTCAAAACGCTGAAAACAAACATCCTATGCTCAGTCTCAACTATACTGAGATCTAAAAGCATAATTCTAAAGCAAAGCAAATGCAAAGTTCAAATCAAATTACACACATAGACACACAGGTAGCAAATTAAATCTACTACTCTTCTGATTCATTGATATCACCCATTGATTGAACATGAACGAAGAGGTTGTAGAAGGGTCAGTATGGAAATTCTTTAGTAGAATCCTCTTCTATCAATTCCATCCTTCTCATCAATCGTATCAAACTTCCTTTGATATGTTCAGAGTGATCAAAATGTTCTTTCATCCTCCAGTCTAGATGATCGAAAAAATCAGAGATACTGTTAATTACATAAATAACATTTTGTACATCATTCTCCAATTTCTTGATTATGCGCAAGATCACTAGTGTCTTGTCTGGAACTAAAGTTTGAATAGGCAGTGAATTCTGAGACGATTGATCCACAATAATAGTCATATCATTTACATCTTCATAGGCTGGGAATCTCTCAGTTAGGTCCAAAGGCTTCCAAGGTAGAAGTAGCTTTTCCCAATTCTCATAAGATACTTGGGACTGACTACAGAGTAAGAAAATTTTTGAAGAATGTCCAAGCCTATAAGTTAATCCATGAATGATAAGGCCCAAAACAGACTTCACAATTATAGATCCAATATCGATCGGCAGTCCCATTTGGATACAGTAATTCAGAATAGCACTTTCCTTAGAAACTTTACCAAACTTCATTATCGGTAATAGTTTTACAGAAATGAAGAAGTGCCAGTGTTTAGAAATGAGGTTTATAAGTGTCGCAGAAAAACTAACATACATGTTTTCTCTCATTTCCCAGTCTTCAGTTTCGTTCGCTAAATATTGGTAGATCTCATTCATCTGGTTTCTTATTGGGACGAAGTTGGAATAATGGCAGACAGGAACATTCTTGATCATATATAACTCATTAATCCATGCAGGAGTAAAAGTTATCCATCTACCTCGCACATAGACGACTCTCTGGTTGATTCCATGCAACTTAGCATAAAATTCCTTCACCACGGAAACAACTACGGTTGCTGTAGTGTAACACAACACTTCCCATCTTTGTCGCACAATCATCTCTTCAATTGGTGTCAAAGGATTGTTCAGTCCTCGATTCACGAATCCTCTTTCCTTGATTAATCCTCTCTTTGTCAGCACTTTGTTGAAGATTCGCTGCGCCTCGAAACTAATGAACTTTCTCCTGTTGAACACTCGGGGTCTATGGTTTTGGGAATTGGATGCCATAGGGACAGGGGAATTGGATGCCATAGGGATGAATTTGGTGAAGTTACTTTTCTTTTTTGGGGAAAAATGAACTTAGGAATCGAATTTGGGAGTTTATATGGAGAAATTCCAGCCTAAAACCGCCTAAAACTGCTAAAAATCGTCCATTGAAACTCTAGAAACCGTCTTCTCGCCGATCTCACCATCGGCAACGTCGATGGTGCCATTGGCGAGCCTTTAGAATTTATTTACCTGGACTCTCAGGAAAAACCTATCGTCGGCAGCATCGATGGAGTCGTCGATGCCCAAGGCAAAAATTGCGCAATTTCGCTTTGGTCCGAATGCGTTCCAATTTTTTTCTATGTATTCAATTATTATGATGATTCAAGGGTAAATATGAGTAGTAGAGTTCAATACTACTACAGACTAATGATAATTTAAAAAAAAACTATTATAATCGCAATAAAAATAAAGATAACTATGGGTTGTCTCCCATAAAGCGCTTGGTTTAACGTCGTCAGCCCGACCTATTCAATTATTATTCAGGTTGACTGATCATTAAAATCTCTTTAAAATTTGGTCTTTTACCCTCAAAATATGGTTTTAATCTGTGTTCATTTACTTTAAATCTATTCTCAGTCTTTTGATCTTCAATTTCAACTGCTCTGTAAGTATAAACTTGAGTCACAATAAAGGGTCTTAACCAACAAGACTTCAATTTCCCAGGGAATAACTTCAGCCTTGTATTGTAAAGCAAAACTTCTTGTCCTGGTTCAAAGTTCTTCTAGTTAATCTTCC
>NW_018165266.1:594275-596009 GCF_001263595.1 Phalaenopsis equestris | reverse complement strand
CACAAGATCAAATTCTTGCATCAAAAGTATCCATCTAATTAACCTTGGTTTGGCATCCTTCTTTTGCATCATATATTTAATAGTAGAGTGATCAGTGTGCACAACACATTTAGTCTCAATTAAATAAGATCAAAATTTATCTAAAGCATACACAATGGCCAGTAGTTTTTTTTCAGCAACAATATAGTTAATTTAAGCATCATTAAGAGTTTTACTAGCGTAGTAGATAACTTTAAAAATCTTTTCATACCTTTGTCCAAGAACAGCTCCAATAGCATAATCACTAGCATCACACATCAGTTCGAATGGTTTCTCCCAATTAGGTGAAACTATAATAGGGGCTATGATTATTTTTTCTTTTAATAACTCAAAGGCATTCAAACAGTTTTCAGTGAATTCAAATTTCTTGTCCTTTTCTAAAAGTTTGCATAGAGGTTTAGTAATTTTTGAAAAATCTTTAATAAAACACCTATAAAAACCAACATGTCCAAGAAAACTCCTAACCTCTCTTATGTTAGTAGGAGATGTTAATTTAGATATAACTTGAATTTTTGCAGAGTCTACTTCCATACCATTTTTTAAAATTTTATGGCCTAACACAATTCCTCCTACAACCATAAATTGACATTTCTCCCTATTTAGAACTAAATTAGTTCTTTCACATAACTTCAAAACTTTTTCAAGATAATTTAAGCATGCATCAAATAATGTTCCAAATACAGAGAAATCATCCATAAATACTTCCAATCCATCATCAATTAATTCACTAAATATAGACATCATACATATGTGGAATGTAGGATATATAATTCGAGTGTCTAACCATTTCAAAATTTCCTTTTTTACTACTTCTTTCATCATTGGGTTTAATCTCCTTTGTGGATCAACTCTTGGTTTGTATTGTTCATCTAGTATAATTCTGTGCATACATATTGAAGGACTGATTCCTTTAATATCAGCTAAGGTCCAACCAAAAACTTTCTTATATTTTTTAATGTATCTAAAAGTCTTTGTTCTTACAAACCATCTAACTCTGAAGATATAATAACATGTAATGTAGATGAGTCTCCCACAAACACATACTTCAAGTGGTTAGGCAATATTTTCAACTCAAGTTCAAGTGGTTTTATAATTGACGAAACTAGATTCTTATGAGCATTTTCTGTAATATCCAACATCTCAAATCTTTCCTGAACATAATCTAATTCTTCATTTTCTATTTCATCCAAAATAACTTCAGCTTTGTCTTCCAATTGTTCTTTTTCTTCAAAATGTTCTTTCTCTTCAAAATGTTCTTTAAAATGTTCTTCAATAGATGTTCAATAATTTCCATGCAAAAACATTCATTATCTCTTTCAATAGTAGAGTATTTTATAGATTTCACAATGTTAAAAGTCACTTCTTGATCGTTAACTCTCATAGTTAATTCTCCCTTTTAAACATCTATCATAGCTTTTCCAGTAGCTAAAAATGGTCTCCCTAAAATTATAGGTATTTCTTTATCTTCCTCCTTATCTAGAACAATGAAATCCACAAAAAAGATAAATTTATCAACTTTTACTAAAATATCTTCTATAACTCCCTTAGGATAGGTAACTGAACGATCCGCTAACCGAAGAGTTACAGAAGTAGGTGAGACTTCTCCTAATCCTAATCTTTTGAAGATTGATAGAGGCATGAGATTAATGCTGGCTCCCAAATCACATAAAGCTCTTCCATAAAATTTTTCACCAA
>NW_018165266.1:593826-594163 GCF_001263595.1 Phalaenopsis equestris | reverse complement strand
GAACTTCCTTTTCTTGTTCACCTTTTCTTGTTCAAAATATCTTTCATAAACTTCACTTAATTGGGCATTTGCTCTAAAGCTTCTACGAAGATAATATTTATCGTTAATTTCTTAAGAAATTCTCCACAGTAATTTTCATTGGTGTAAGTGGATATTCTAAATCTGGGTATTCATGATCCTTTTCTTTTTCAGTTTCCACTTTTTCTTTTTCAGTTTTCATTTCTTTCTGTGCTCTTGTTTCCAATTCTTTTTTACTTCGTAATTGTATCGCTTTTATTTGTTCTTTTCCTTGATCTTTAGGATTTGGTTCCACAGTACTAGGAAAAGTTCCTAATGT
>NW_018165266.1:591965-593384 GCF_001263595.1 Phalaenopsis equestris | reverse complement strand
AATCATGGATACTAGCTACTCTTTTAGGATTTACCCTTTCAAAGGGCCATTGAAAATTGTTGGTCGCCATTTCTTCTATTAACGAATAAGCCTCATCAAAAGGTTTTGACATTAAGGAACCACCAGCCGCAGCATCAATAATAGATCTAAGAGATCCCACTAATCCATTATAAAAAGTTTGAATTATCAACCAATCTGGTAACGAATGATGAGGGCACTTCCTAAGAAGATCTTTAAATCTCTCCCAAGCTTCATATATCGACTCTCCATTAATCTGATAAAACGATGTTATATCATTTCTAAGTTTAGCAGTTTTGGATGGAGGGAAATATTTGGATAGAAATTTCTGTAAAAGTTCTCCCCAAATTCTAATAGATCCTGGTGCTAACAAATTTAACCACATCTTAGCCTTATCCTTAAGTGAAAAAGGAAAAAAGTATAAGTCTAACAGCATCGTTTGAAACTCTGTCATATTTAAAGGTAGCACAAAGTTCTAAAAAAACTAGCGAGGTGTAAATTGGGATCTTCATTGGGTGAACCTCTGAATTGATTGTTTTGTACCATTTGGATAATAATAGGTTTAAGCTCAAATGAATTAGCAGCTACATCAAGATTTTGGATAGATAAGTGAATTTCATCTGATGTACGATTTGCATAATCTCGTAAAGATCTAGGTTGGTGTTCATTTTCTATTCCTTGATTGTTCATGTTGTTTTCAATTGTATCAGAATTTCTAAGTTCTCTTCTTATTTTTCTAATTCTTCTAACAGTGCGTTCTAATTCTGAATCGTAGAGTACAAGATTTTCAGGTCCAAATTTACACATACAATTTAAATCAGTACACAGAAGAACAGTTAACTAAATATAAAAATAAGTTGCAATTCAAGTAAAAGTTTTCTAGTAGTCCTAATTTGCCCGTCACTCTAATTATAAATTTTGTTTACTCCCCGACAACGATGCCAAAAACTTGACCGGCGACTTTATATATGCTGAAAAATACAAGTATTTAATATTGCTGCTAGAAGATTTAATTCCTCAGCAACGGCACCAAAAACTTGACAACAGTTATATATTCGATAAAGATGTATATATATAATATTTAATAATGGTAAAGTCACACTTATCAACGTAAGTATACGTATTTTTCAAGTAATATAAGGCTTTAATGGAGTCCTAGATATCGATCCCACAGGGAGTAATATTAGAGGCTACGAACTAAGATTATAGAAAACCAATACTTAATCACAACAATATAGTTCAAGTTGCTTATCTGTCACTAATAGACAATTGAAGTAAATATGTAATTTTAATAACTCTTAAATAATTAATTATACTAATAAAGTTTCTAATGTGAAATTCAATATATAAGAAGGCATCCTTCTCCTTGCCAAGAAATTATAGTGAATGGATAAAATGAAT
>NW_018165266.1:580302-591854 GCF_001263595.1 Phalaenopsis equestris | reverse complement strand
AATGATAGGACCAAATTGAGGATTTTAGTCTGTCACTCTAAAATCTCCAATTCTACGCCCGATAATTTTATTTTCCTATTTATTTGCACCCAACTTCCAAGGGCTTTGACCTCCCTGAATCTTGGATGTAATCTTCACTTTAGATGTAAAACTCAACATATTTTAACAAATCAATTGGCCAGATTGAAAGTAAATTAAGATCGAAGTGAAAAGATCATCACAACTTCTTTAACATTTTCATGGCTCAACCAATTCAAATCACCATTTCACAAATCTCAAGATAAGGAGAAAGACAGAGAAAACTACTCATAACTCATGGGGAAAATATGACACAACTTGGAATTTATATATAAAAGCAAATTCATACAAACTACAACAAGTAAATAACTCTTATCTTTAATTTCTCTCCAAGAAAACTCCTTGAAGCTCCTCTGAATCTCTTCCTTTCCTTACAGCGCACAAAATTCTTCTTCAAAGTGGCAAGGAGGAAGAAATCTCTTACTTTCTCTCCACTCTTACAATCTCTCAAGGAATTCCTCACAAAAGGAATTCCTCACATTCCTCACAATCTAACCCTAAATGGACTCTCTACACTACTATGAATTTCTCTAACACTTCTGTGCCCCCTTTTCAAACACTGAGAGTCGGTTATTTTTGGCCAAAACCTTCTTTTAAAGTTGTAGAAGAGTTTTCCCAAGAGTTGCCTAAGCATCCCCTAAAAAATTATCCACATTCAATGCACCTATTAAAGTAATCACCGATCTCACCGTCGACGCCCTAGTTCAAATCTTCATATTTTGGTCCTTTTCACTCCAAATTCACTCCTTTTTTGCATTTTCTTGCTCCAATTACCATAATTCATCATTCCTGCAACAAAATACCCTTTTTTAAAAAGCAATATCATCAAAAGTAGTGTAAAATAGGTATGAAAATCTCAACATATTTTTCCATTGGTCAATATCCCTAGTGTGTAAACTAATTTCTAGATTTTATAGCATTTTGATAGTGCCCACTATCTGCTAAATATAAATTGGGTCAAGCTTTTTGCCATCTTTTGGAAGCTAAATTACTGCGTAATTGCTGGTTAGGTCAGCTAACCGACATATTACAAGGGATGCACCTTCTGCCTGGCTCTACAAGTTAAGCCTAATTATAAGAGAGCCTCTACCAGGGATTCTCTGGAGAAGGTCGACCGGAGATCCTCTAGCCAACCAAAGACTCCTAGCCGATCAAAGGCCTTCTAGTCAACCAAACAATATCAGATGACTGAATGACAACACCCGCAGGTCATTAAATGTTTTCCCCTTTTTTAGCAAGTTACCATCACAAAGCGGTGCTAACATCAGTTATGAAAACTAAAGGATCCCGAAGTGTTACAAATTTAAAAATATGTAATAATTGCATGTAACATTCTTATTGGATGTTACACGTGTAGGATGTCCATTTGAATGGCTTAGTACTTCTCAATTTTTGTTCTCAATGTCCATAAATCCTTGACATTCATCTAGGCCACTTAACAGGTGCTCAGGGCATGATACTAGGGGCTACAGCAATCTTTCTTTGCGTAAGGGGCCTAATGATCATTGGAGAAGAAATTGTTCCACAACAACATTAGTCATTGGTATAAGATAGATTAAATGTTCATCTAAACATGACAGGATCAGACTTCATCTGTTCAAGAGTTCTACGACCAAGTAGATACGTAGAAAGGACCCTCAGCGAATGAAATTAGGGTTTCAGAACAGTTCATTTTGAGCCCAAGGATGACCATTCATTTCAATGCTTTGGCACATCCATGGACTATTTCTAGTGGTTATGGATCATTTCTCATCTATTCAAGACTTTCTATGGCCAAAGAAACTCATTGGGGACCTCTGTCGCACATTTAGAGCATAAAACACTAGGCTTGAACTAGTGTGGCCATGCCAGGTTTGGGTGTGGACACACCGCCCTTTCAAAAAATTAAGGCTTGAAGCCCTCTTAAACTGGCATGGCCACCTCTAGTTTGGGTGTAACCACATCGATTCTACAACACATGTAGCTAAAAATGTTGACCTTTCTCTCCGTGCTTCTTGGTTGCTTCCTCATTGGTAGTTATGGACTTTGGGAGTCCAATGGGAGCTCTTTTAGTGCTACCAACATACTCATAAGACATTGGGAGAGTGGCATATGGATTTTGGTCCATTTGTTATGCTTGAGAGAGAAGTTTTCCTCCCATTGCCTAACCAATCGGTGGATTGAAGCTAGACATCCAAAAATAGCTAAGGGGGCTAAGATTTACTTAGCATTGGAGAGATTTGGAGAGCAAACAAGGAGGGTGAGAGGAAGCTTCTTCCTCCCATTCTTCCCTCTATATCTTGGTCTTTCAAGTCCTCTCCTTTCCACTACTTCATTCTCCTCCTAGAAATCCTTTCTCCGTTATATCATACAAAGGGGAGTAAGTGTGGTGAGACTTTCAGTCAAGGCCTTTTGGGTTTGAAGAATGAAGGAGCCATCATTTCCTTTACACAAGGAGAGCTTCTTCTACGCTTGGGAGAAGGAAGGAGCCACCATTTCCCTTACAAAATGTAAGTTACTTTTACACTTGGGTGAAGGACAAGTAAAGATATCTCTCCTATAAAGGAGAGCTATCTCTCCTACGAAGGAGAGCTATCTCTCCTACGAAGGAGAGCTTCATTTGCTAAGGAAACACATCTTCAACTGCCATGAAGATGAAATTTCTTAACACTTGCATTTTCTTTCTTCTTAGCCAGCCTCTAGGTCTTTCTTGATATAGATATAAGGAATTAGGTTGTCTTGATAAAGAAATCCTTTAGGAGCAGGAACTTTTTGTGTTTCCTTGATGAATTTAAGAGTAAAACATATCCCCTTTAGTCGAAACCCAAAATATGAGATTGTAGTAATCTTGTGTTTGGTTTGGCGGTTCCATCTATTAAAGAATGAAGAACGCTGTGATGATTCATTCCATAGGCCTGGAAAGCATCAGCTATGAAGAGATCTTTCATCTCAAGAAATCCTTTCTCATATTGGTCATGGGCTTCTTATCAATTTATGCAGTAAGCTTAAAAAGCATAATAGGTTAGTACATCTCACCATTGGCACTCCTTAAAATTACCTATTTTTATATGTGTATTTCATTCTTGTTTTTATGGATATTGCACTTTAATGAAAGATATTTTGTGTGTTTTTGATTTCAAGTAGAAAAAAAGGAGTTTAAGAGCAAAAGGAGAAAAAATATAGCAAAGCTAGGTCAAATGGAGCTCAAGAACAAAAATTGACCCTAGGATGTTCTAGAATGCTAGTGCTTGGGCGCCGAAATAATTTGACTTTTTTTCATTGAATTTGAATGAATTTCAAAAAGATTCCTGAAGTGACCCTTGGTGATTTTCAGAGCTTTATTAATTGGAAATATTTTCATATGAAATGAGAGTCATTTTTGGGTAGGTTAGACCTTCATTGGAGTGGGCAGCCACCATAGTGGGAGTGTGGTGAGTCTTTGACATCATTCCACTAATTAATTATCTTCCCAACATCCCCCAACTTCCATTTGTTCAATTTTTACTTCCGAAATTCAAATCATTACAAACTTAACACAATTTCATTCATACCAACAAAGTTTCAGTACAATTAACACAACAATGCAACAATAGAAATCAAGCAAACATCAACACAGGTACCATAACATTTAGTACAGACCACACACATACTTCTAATGTCGACACAACAATTGCAAACATAAACAATGAGTTTCTAACTCACATAAACCATCAATCACTAGTAATTGTTGGCACAATTGTCTTCTACATTTTTGTTCATTGTTAAATAGTTACAATCAAACAAGTGGTAGAAAGGAGCTAGAGGAAAGTCTTCAACAACTTTCTCTCCAATCCACTGGTTTAAATGATACATATTTACCTGATACACCTGATAAAATGCCAAGTGATTGAATTGGTGTTTTATCTACCACTCCAAATAATTGTATTGGTGATACATGTTGCTCAACCTGTTGTGTAGATTCATTAACTCCTCTTCAACCTTCATCGATTTGTCAGTGATTCGCTCAAGACTTAGTGCAAGGAAGCCATTGATGTAAGTTTAAGCATACTTGTGGATGAACTTCTTCTCATTTGCACCACCATTTCTCTTACTTTTCATTGAAACAAGAAAATTGAGCTAAACACTCAAATCTCTCCAAAAGTGTTCTCTCAGGCCTAAATATGAAGTTTCAGGCTCCAAAGATGAGATTAAGGGGTTTTAAAGTAAAGAAATGGGTTAAAACTGTTGGGGGCATTTTTTTCCACGTTCTTTAACCGTAGCACCTAGGATCCAATTTTTGGCACCTATGCGCCAATCTTACTAGAAGCTGGTGCGTAGGCGCGAGTACCCAA
Organism: Phalaenopsis equestris; assembly: GCF_001263595.1. Lineage (NCBI taxonomy): Eukaryota > Viridiplantae > Streptophyta > Magnoliopsida > Asparagales > Orchidaceae > Phalaenopsis > Phalaenopsis equestris. The sequence goes on along the minus strand of NW_018165266.1, from coordinate 587,466 downwards.
ATAAGCACTATTACACCTCACGTCAATTTTTTTACATCTCAATATGGTTTCAATCTTCAAATCTATGTTTTACACCTCCTTACATCTCGTAGGTTTCATCACTACATAATATGGTCTGTAGAACAACAAAAATTAAGAATCAATCCACACAAATAACTATGGGTTGCCTCCCACAAGGCGCTTGGTTTAACGTCGTCATCCCAACGTATCCAATGCTTTACTCAAGTTGACCCAACATTAGGATCTCATAATAAAAAGGCTTGTTTCCACAAATGTAAGGTTTTAGCCGATGTCCATTCACTTTAATTATTCGCTCAGTTTTTTGATCTTTAATATCTACAACACCATAAGGATAGACTTTCATTATAATAAATAGTCCCGGCCACTTGAACTTAAGTTTTCTGTGAAATAATTTTAATCAAGTGTTGTATAATAAAATCTCTTATCCAGACTCAAAATATTTTCTTAAAATCTTCCGATCATGCCAAAATTTGATCTTTTCTTTATAAATTCTAGCATTTCCATAAGATTCTTTCCTGATTTTTTCGAGCTCATTTAATTGCAACAATTATTTCTCACCAGCATCTTTTAAATTATGCAGTAATCGCTTCTCATCAACATCTTTCAAGTTATAATTAAATTCATTTATCACCAAATAATCTTTATGTTCTAATTCAACTGACAAGTGACAAGGCTTTCCAAATATTAGTTTCTATGGTGACATTCTTATAAAAGTTTTGTAAGAAGTTCTATAGGCTCATAATGCATAATCAAGTCTAGCAGAGTAATCTTTCCTATTAGGATTTACAGTATTTTCCAATATTCTTTTAATTTCACAATTGGATACTTCTGCTAAACCACTGGTTTGAGGGTGATAAGTTGTGTCCATTCAATGTTTAATTCCATATATTCTCATCAATGTTTCAATAATAAATTTCTTAAAAAGACTTCCCCCACTCATTAATATTGTATAGTTGTTCATCAGGGAAACTGTCTGTAATTTGATAGTTGTCCTTTTCTAAAAGTTGGCATAGAGGTTTAGTAATTTTTGAAAAATCTTTAATAAAACACCTGTAAAAACCAACATGTCCATGAAAACTCCTAACCTCTAATGGAACTTTGCAAGTCTTCCATGGTGTTCTCCTCACAAGAAAGTGGAGCATTAAGAGCAGATGCAGTGACCCTAGTACGACACTGATCTCCATGAACTTCTCATCGAGATAATCCATGAAATCAAAATCTTCATAGTTTTCAACACCCACTTCTTGCTCTTTAGCTAATTTGCAATCTTGGCTCTGAGCTTTTCTACCTTATAATTGATTGCTTTCTCCTGAATCTTGAGATCTGTGGGTCTTTCCTGAAAATCATCCTAATATATAATGGACTCTGTAACAACAGTGGCAACCAACTCTAGAACAACGGACCTATGTTTTATCCCACAAAACTTCCTCACGGGCTAATTAAGATGTACCGGTGCGATACCTTTAGGTATCCACACTTTCTTCATTGATCTCGATGCTTTAAGATGGAGTGTCTTAGAGGAGGCATCGGTGTGTCGAAGATAGGTATGCTCCCGATGGTGCGGACCAAGTACATCGGTAATGGGTCTTGTCCCCTTATCCTTTTTTAGGAAGATTTCATGAACGGTGGTACGTGGTATCCTTGGACCCAAATGTGAATCGACTAGTCGACATCCTACAAACTTCAGAGTAATGGTAGTAGAATCTGTGATTGTGGCAACAACATCAACTCAGTTTCTAAGGTAAAATTTGACTGGAACACCGGCTAGAGGTACTTTAGCTGATCTCTGGAACTAACGGACAGATCTGACATACTTCAAGATTTCTTTCTTCATCCGGGGTGAAACTAAACATCCCGCTCGCTTGAGTAACTCAGCAACAGTACACCCCTCCTTGGCAGCTAGTCTTTCAAACATTGTACGAACTTTGGTAATAGAAGTGGGCCTCTCCCTCTCCCTACCATGATCTTGTGGTGACGACAGAGCAGTAACAATTTTATGGAGGCTCTCATCTCCAATGATATCTGATAAGAAATGAAACTACTCCCTTGGAGGAGAGGAGAGGTCTAAGGTAATCTGAGTGTCTAAGGTAATTTGAGTTCCTCATGTTGAGGAATCTCATCAACATATACTAAATCTGTAGCCTGGGCACAAACAACCCTCTGGATCGTACAATTTTGGTTTCTCTTTTGTGACTTGGTCGGTGGGTTAACTTCAAAACTAGAACCGATTTCAATTATTGACAGCAGAGTAGTGAATGCATTGACTGAGTCCTCTTCAACCAAAACTTCTTTTTCTTTAGCAGACGGTATAATAACAAAGAATCTGACAACAATAGGTGTAATGACTCTCAAGGGGATGGATGCGGGGACAACCGAATTAATGAGTGTTGGGATGATAATGATCTTCACCTTCTTATAAGAAGGGAAGTCTTGGGGAAAGTTCAAATCAAACTCGGTAGATGGCTCTTAAACTTCAGGAGCGGTAACCTTCATGATGAAGAATGGAGCCTTACCAAGTACGACCTCCAATTAGTCAAATCCAGCTCCAAACTTGATCATTGGTGAAATGTTGCAGGCATCGCAGCCGGTAAGTAGGTAGCAAGAGAGAGTGAGAGTAGGTAATAAGATTGTAGCAGCTTAAAAAAAAAGTTGAGGGTCAGTATCGGCCAACACTTTATAATTTTAGTGAGAACACTAAAAATTAACAAAGTTTGTTATGTGGACTGGGTCTTATTTTATTTTCAAATTTTTTGTTTTTTTGTAATTATAATGTTAAAGAGTTTTGTTTAAAATTAAATGAGGGCAAAGAGACATAATGCTTTGGCTTAATTTTTAAAATAACAAACCAAACACTAAAGATACAAGGAAACGGTGAAGTTTAGGACCCAGTGCGGGACCAACTTCACAACGCATACCACCCCTTGGGGGTCCAAACCCACACAAAGAGATAAAGTTCTAAAAGACTTCTGAACCTCTCTGTTTAAAGGTGGTTAAACATAGGGTCTTGGAATCCAAAAGAGTTGATCTTACTTGCCCAAGAAGGAAATAAGCAAAGCATGACAACTAAATAAGGGTAATTTGGACCATGAGAGACATAGTAACATTACTGATGTATGAAGACAAGACTTTCTGATCACAATGGAGAGAGAAACTAGTCCCCAACAAAGTCGCCAAAAATTTTTGTTTGCCAGAATTGGGAAGGAGAGATTTAATTTAATTTATATATACATATGTATAGTTTTGAAAAATAATATTTTAAATTTTGAAAGTATGAGACCAAACCGATCACATATAGACAACCGTTTAAATAAACAAGCACAACACTACAAGTGGACTACCTACCCTAAAGAATCGATCTATCACTTTTCTGTAAGACTCGATTAGATAAACTAAATTATTTATGACATCTATTTTAGTCCGCAAACTTTTATGTTGACCGACAAGTTCCTGTATCTAATTTGAAAGATTAGGTAGGGATTATTTTAGGTTGGGTTCTTAAAGTTTCCTATAAGGGCAAGCCCCCATAGTTAATTACATCTTAAATGACCGAGGTCACTTAAGATAATTCTCAATTTAGATAAGAAAATATTATCTTCAAGAATTTCAAAGGGTCGATCTTTCAAAGATCGGACCAATGAGTGTTAAATGGGAAAGGCTTAAGTTTGGAACATTGTTATGGAATTGAAAGGGAGAAAACTAGGGGTTGTCACAGGTTCTAAGGAGAACCTCAGTGACTTCCCAAACTATCCTATGATTTGGCTTCAATTTTAAGAAGAAATTATTGAATGTTTCATCCTGCAAAACTTTTTAATTAGGGCTTACATTTGTGTGACACGATCATATAAATAGCCTGGAAGATAGGAGGATTTATGTCGTAATGAACGACAACCTTAGATTCTTGAAATGAGTTAGGGCTTAATTTGCACAACATGATTGTGCAAAGTCCTAAAGATAAAGAGGATTTTTGTCGTACTAGACAGACTACCTAGAATTCTTATGACTTGTTATTTAATTCTAAGGGAAGATTTACTGTTGTAGATACACTTGCTGATGTAGAATGTTGTCCTCAAAGTTAGTTCCAAGCTTCTCATTAAAGTAGCAATCCTAAATTCAAAGGTTCAAAAGGTTTTACCAGGCGTGTTCAATTATTATGGGCGAATTAAAGTTCATTAGAGCGGCATCGGTTAGGATCCCACAGTTCCCGATCCCGACTTTTACTACAGTACTACAAAGTATGTGTGGTTATGTTCTCAATTCCCTTATTTGTATTTATTCCTTTACAACAACGCAAAAAATTTAACTTCAAAAAAAATAAGTGTGCAACAAATATATTTAAATATTGGGATACTACGCAAGTATACGTGTCATTATCAAGTAATATAGGACTTTTTGATTAAGCCTTGAATATCAAACCCTCAGGGAGTAATACAAATTTTTAAGAAGAAATCAAATAACAAACTCTACTTTGAAAAATATTCTTACTCAAACTATAGATGCTATAATAGGAATATAAGTTTGATTCTTTTTTATAATTTTTTATAATTGAAAATAAAGTAATCAACTAACTAAATTTAACTAGATTTTTCATAAGATGAAGGCAATATAAATAAAATATCTTTTTCTTATCATGAATCAGTAACATATAAAAAAATTCTGTTTTGGAAGTATTCAAATTGTGTTGTACCAAATAGGAGCAATATTATTTTTCACCCTTGCTAGAGATGTTATAAAGAACATTAGCTAATTTAAGGTTTGAATTGTATTAAAGATGGGCTAGGTAGGGATGATACTAGCTCCTACTCTAGAGTTCCCTCTTCTCCCTCCACCTGGGGGCTAACATCTCATATCAAGACCTAAAACAATAAATTAAATTAGAGACTTTAGCTTGTCACTCTAAAGTCCCTTAATTCTACACCTTTCAAAGTTTATTTCCATATTTACTTGCACTCAGCCAAATGAATTGCATTCTCATCTATACAATCTCATGTGATTCTAACCATTTGTCCAAATTCATTGAATCATCAAGTAACTACCTCTAGCGCTTAAGCGTGAGGTATGTGGCGCTTAGGCGCGGCCTTCTCAGTTTTCTTGGTGCTTAAGCTACAGTTTTGGGTGCTTGGGCACCACAGTTCATTCGCACACCTTCTACATGTTTTCTCCAAATTTGATCTTTTTTTCATTCCTTTCACCATTTTTCATCCATTTGACTGTACCTGAAAGAAAATCACATGAAAACCTTCCATTAAAGCACAATATCCTTAAAAATAAGTATAAAAATGTGTACATAAATGCTATATATTTTAAGTGTATCAAAATCCCCCAAACTTAAAATGTTACTTATTCTCAATTGACACTCCAATCTTTCAAAACCAAAATAAGGAGATTATTCAAATGAGTTTCTTAACGATATTCTAAAATTTTGATCTAGATATATAACAGTCAAATTTAGAAAAAAAACATTAGTAAATGAGACCAACTTAGAGTTTAGAAATCTTTAATATGAAGAATATGTAAATATGAGTTCCTATCTAGTTCAAAAATACTTGTAAATTCTCCAGATATGGGCTTTAGGCATTCTATCTTCTCCACTTAAAATTTTCCTTAAGAATAATTATACTTACTATATTATATTCTTAAGCTTAAGAGCTTCTCAAGTCTCATACTTTAAAAAGATCAGATGTGGAACCAATTTTTATTAGGCACAAATCCTTAAGCTTCTCCTCCCATTTTCAATTTTTCTTTTCTATTTCTTTTTCTTTTTCTTTCAAGCGAGGATTACTATATCTGAATAGGCCTTTAATGGTTTTGAATTCCACTCTTTCTTTCCTAAAGCAAAGTTTTGATATAAATTCTTGAATTAAAAATATAATAATAGTTTTGAAAATTATTTTTAATAAAAAAATTTAATTATTGAAACAAAAAGTCTAATCCTTCTACATTTTTCCAAAATATGACTTCTCCTATTAAAGATAATTACACAATATTTATCATTTCTACACTAAAATTTTTAACTTTAAATTTTTCTTCATTACTATAGGTTTCAAGTAAATTTTCTTACTTATTTCTATATTCAAAATTTTACTTCCCTAATATAACTTCATACACATAATCATTTTTTTCAATCAAAATTAAATTTATTTGTAATACATTTGAGAATAAAAAAAATACAAATTTTAGAAATTTGTTTTTCATACCCCAAACTTAATTTTTTTTTTAAGATAAAACATTTTAGCATCATATCTATATATAAGCAAGAATGAAAACTAAAAATAACATGCTTACAAGAATTTTCATACCCTAAATATACAAGCACAAAAATTAAAAATAAGATTAAAAACACAATACAAGTTCTACACAAACCAAAAAAATACACTAAACAACACTGTTAATAGAATTACTACCTGTCGGCGTTATTTCGGGGATGGTTTGTGGGGAGTTGCCCGTAAGAAGCTGTCGGTCATCGGAATCGAAATCCCGTCACCCGCTTCGGAAGGACGTTGAAGTATGAAATCAAACTGACCCCATATTTTTCATAGTTTTAAATGAAAGAGCACTGTACCTCAAATCCTGTATATATCCAGAAGGATAAACACAAGACTTGAGGATGAGGCTCGATCAAATAAACTAAGGAAAGTATGACGTTCATTTCGTCTGCAAAACCTTTGTATTTGCCGACAAGTTCCCCTATTTAATATAAAAGATTAAATAGGGTTTATATTAAGCTGGGTTCGGACATGCTTCCTATAAGGGCAAGCCCCTATAGTTAATTACATCCAAAATGACCAAAGTCACTTAAGAAGACTCTCGATAAAAATCAGGAAATATTATCTTCAAGGAATTTCAAAGGATAGGGCTCTTCAACAAAATCGGACATAGGGGTGTGAAAGGGGATTGGTTCAAATTTAGAACATTTTATTGTAGAGTCCAAAGGAAGAAGAACTAGGGGATGTCATGGATCCAGAGGAGAACCTCGGTGACTTCCCGAGCTATCCTAATGTTTGTCTTCAATTTTGAGGAGAAATATTTAGGCGTTTCATCCTGCCAATTTTATTAGTTAGGGCTTAGATTCGTGTGAAATGATCACACAAATAACCTGGAAGATGTGAGGATTTAGGTCGTGACAAATGACAACCTCGAAATCCT
>NW_018165266.1:577851-579085 GCF_001263595.1 Phalaenopsis equestris | reverse complement strand
AGGATCATTTAATTTTAATAAACTTCCAAATTTTAGAAATTTATTAACTTATCTTTTTAATGAGGAAAATGAAATTGGTTTCTACCAATAACCCCTTTGTGTTTCAAACATCAAATAAATTGATTAAGATTAGAGGTTACCCATTTTTTCTCCTTGAATTAAGCCTAAATGTTAATTAAGGCAAAATTTCCAAAATTACACATTTGCCCCTAAGGCTCTAACACTTCATAATTTGTCAAATTCAATTCAAATAATTTTGAAATTTTTATACTACCTCATTCATGGGTAAATTGAGACATCAGAGGAGGAAATGTGATTTTTAAAAATTTAATTTAATTTATATATTTATTTTAGTGCAAAAATAGGATTTTCAAAGAAAATTCTTAACTTGACCAAGATAAATTATAATCCTTTGAAATTTTTACTAGACGTAGACATAGACTAGAGAAGCCTTTGGAACAAATTTCATGATTGTTTGAATTCTCTGGGATTTATTAGAATTATTTTAAGTTCTGGGCCATTTCATAAAAATAAAATATTTTAAGTGGTGAAAATTAAGTTTTATATTTTTTTTAAAATCTCCCTAGGGTTATAGAACATAGAGGAGCAAATTTTATATTTTTATAATTTTTGCTTAATTTATTGGAATTTTTTTAGTGAAAACTCATTTTTAGCCTTTTAAAAATTATTTTTAAGCTTTGAAATTCAAAATCTTTATTTAGAAAACCAGGAAAAATATTCTAATTGTTCCTAAGTAATTAGGAAGCAATTTAGAATATTTCCATGAGTTTCATTATTTTTATGATTTTTATGAATTTTTTAATTATTTAAATATTTAGAATAGGCTAAAAATCGAATTTTTATTTTAAATATCATTTTATTTTTAGAAAATATCCCTAATCATAGAGAACTCAAAAAACTAAGTTTCATAATTTTTTGAGTTATATTTTGATTTTTAAAAATCATTTAAATGTTAGGAATGATATTTATCTTTAAAAATTAAATTTAAGTTATCAAGTGAACTCAAAATATTTTGAAACTTTTGTGATGAGTTCTCTAGATCATAAATCACAATGAAGATAAAAAATTAAGTCATTTAAATATTTATATTTTTCAAAATTAATTATCTTAGTGATTTAGTATTTGAAAAATTTAAGGATGTTTTAAATGACTTGACCCATGAAATTATTTCCAAAGGTTTCTCTGGTTATGGTAGACCTTCCAAAATTTTCTT
>NW_018165266.1:576799-577732 GCF_001263595.1 Phalaenopsis equestris | reverse complement strand
CAAAAAAAGTTCCCCCTTCCAGAGGCTACAATATGTCAAAATTTAAAGCCAATGTGATGTGTCAATATGCATGAAGAATCAAATGATTCAAAAAAGTGTTTAATTAATCAATTTAATTAATTGAAAATAAAACTATGCACCAAATGGACTTGAAAATTATTCCACGTTATTTTCCTATGTTCACTGAGCAAGAGGGTATTTTTATTTTATTTTTGTGATTTTTCTACACAAAGTTATGGATTTTCTAAGTTAAGGGTATTTAGAAGTTTTGGGGATTAAATAAATAAGAAAATACCCCTAATTTTTTATTTAAACTGCGCGTGCCACCTCAACCCATGAAGACTCCGAAAGCATGCGTGGCGCGCTCTGTCTGGACACCGCCGTCCACGTAGCTTGCTGACTCGGCCCACTGTTTATGTCCCGAAGCGCTGTCCGGCTTGATATCCTCTGTCCATTTGATACACGCTCGATCGAACGGCTCCCCATCATCGTCCCCGATAGAATGATCTCGTGCCCGTCCACACTAAAACATTAAGATCTCAGCCTAGACTCAACCAAATCACTTAGGGTTTGATTCTATGGGCTCGTATAAGTGAGATGAACATATCCATACGGTTAAGATGCCATGAAATCAAGCTTAAGTAAATGAAGAATCAAAATAAGCTCGGGAGAAGGAGGAGTTTTATACCTTTGCTCTGAGAAGGGAAGCTTCGATCAGAGGTGCTCGACACGTTTGTTGGGGTCCAAGGAGGCTAGGGATTGAGTCCCTGGTCTCGGTGTAAGGCCTAGGTATGAATTTGATCACGACCGGATTTGGGCGTTGGTCTAGAGCTATGGTAGAGGCTCTGTGGAAGGGTGATTTGATGGGGTTTTATCTTCTTTCACTCTTGTGAAGGTGTGGGCACAAGCAATTGAAGTTTGGTGGAGTGTGGA
>NW_018165266.1:575897-576208 GCF_001263595.1 Phalaenopsis equestris | reverse complement strand
CACTAAGTCCAACTAATGGCTGTGGTGGAGTTAATTTGGTGGCCTTAGGGTGGTTAGGTCACATTTAGTGCATGGGTTCAAGTGGGTGCAAATGAACAAAACTTGGGTTTGGGTTAGGCTAGCCATGTCAATTGGCTCAATTGATTGCTGCATTTGGTGTAGATGACCATAGGGAACAACTTTGGTGAAGGATGGAAGTGGCTTTGAGTCCAATTGGGTGAATGAATTTTGAACTTTAATCAACTTGGTCATGTTGGGCTAGGCTTGGGTCTAGCTTAGGTTAGCCTTGGGCTAAGTCCAAATTGATTGTT
>NW_018165266.1:562255-575335 GCF_001263595.1 Phalaenopsis equestris | reverse complement strand
GCTAGTAGGTTTAGGGGACCATCTACATGAGTATCCCAAAAGATCAAGGGATCTAGGCTAGAAATTTGAGTTCAGGGTTGTGAGTGATTGTGGGTACAGATAAGTGTAGTGAGTGCCTTAGCTCCAGACCAACACCCAAGGTCAACCCTAAGGTCCAGCAATCCTAAGGGTGACTCATCTTGAGTTTCCCCCACAGTGACCCCACCTACTAAGTATTTAGAGGTTAAGAGCACATGTGGAACTTCAAATTGAGTGGAGAAGGGTTTGGAATTTCTAGTGGTGAGGGTTCCATGTCTAATTTTCTAGGAATAGTCAACAGGAAAAGTCCTATGGCTAGACCCTAGGCTACTAAAGAGGAAAAACTAAACCTCAACCAAAAGTGAGGTCAACACTATCACAAAAACATGATATAACTACTCACAATAACATAAATGCTTCACAACAGTATCTAACTCAACAAATAACAACACGAAAAATAACAGCAGTCTAAACAATTACAACACATAACAGAGTACCAGTTTAATACAACCAAAACACATAAAGTTCACAAATTAAAAAGTAACTAATCAAATCAACCCTTTTCCTTCTCCTCTTCCTCATCAGCATCTCTAGCCCAAAAAATCATAGGCTCATATGAAGAGTATTGTGGATATGAAGAAAAACCACACTTCGGTCACCCCTGATAAGGCTTTCCAAAGATGAGTGATATTTTTCTTCGTAGTCACTATGTCTCTTCATGTAACTATCAATATGTTCTACTCTACATTTCTACATAGTTTTCCAAATTAAGTACCTTATCCACAGTATAGTTGATGTTATCTAACATCCTTTGCATTAGTTGTGCCTGCGAAGCAGAACTTTTAGACTGACCTTGCGATTTAGATGCTCGTGAAGTAGAAGCATGAGATGTAGAAGCACCAAAACTTCTTGAAAATCTTTCTCTCCAGCCAAATATAGAATATTCTAAATAAGATTTCACATTAACACTGATGATATACTTTAGAGGCTACAGAGTCTCCTTCCACCTATCAAATCTAACACCAACCTACTCACATAAAGAAAAGATTAAGGATGTGAATCCCAAACCTGCAGTAGTGGCAGCTGTAGCAGAACTAGTGATTGTTCAATAGATCAAGGATCCAATATCGATCATTTTAAACTACTGAATACAATAGTTTAGAGTGGCTCTTTCTCTCGTAACTTCACTAAGGTGATTGTTAGGGAGGAGACGAGCTAAAATCAAATAGTCCCATGCTTTTGTTGTGACATCAAGCTTTGAAGCAAGGAAATTTACTCTCCTTTCATTTGTTATTTTTCATAATCCTCTTACCGCAATGAATGAAAATATAATCTCATTTAACTCCCCGTCAGTAAGATTATAATTTGAATAAAAGCACAATACACTTGGGGGCAGATGGAAAAATGAATTTATTACCTCAAGGAAAAAAAACTACTGATTTTTCTCTGACCATAACCTGATATTCCTCTACCTCAGGGAGATTATCATAGAACTCCCAAACTAAAGAAATTATTGCTACAACAAAAAAATAACAGAATCATTCCAACTGTCGGCAAACTATTAAATCCTTAACTACTTAGTTTGGATTTTTTAAACACCGCTCAGGAATCAACTCTCTTGATTACATTGCTTCTGTATATCAATTCTGAGCTTTTGAACTAACAAATTTTTTGGAATCAAAATATGGACTTTCCTTGCTCCTTTTCATTTTTGGTTCCATTTCTAAAAATCACATAAAATCCACAATAAATCCCAATCTCAAGTCTAAATCACTAAACTTAACTTTCAAAAGCTTAAACTATCAATTCCATATATTTTGCATAAATTTTTTCATAAATTTTCACAAAGAATAATGATTTTCAGATAAATCCTAATTGTACTCAAAATATATGGTGAAAATAAGAAAATTTTATATATAAGTGAAGCTCTCACCTTAAGAAGATGAAATCTAGCTTATTTAGATTAATTCCATTAAGAAAATCTTCACTTTTGAGAAGCCCTATGTCCCAAAATCGCAAACTCTTGAGGAAGAAGATGACGATAGGGGTAGAAATGGAGTTTTTTTGCTCAAATTTTCACCTATAACTTTTCATGAACTGATTTAAGTGAACTGGCGCTTAAGCGCGACTGGTTTGACTCTTAGGCGCCGCTCAGGCACCTACCTCTCCGGTAGCCAGTGCTTAAGCGCAAGGTTTTGGCTCTTAGGTGTTAGTGCACAATTTTTTATATTTTTATTTTTTAAGTGAAATGCACATCTATCCTAAGTCAACCACCCCTAAATGGTCTTATAAATCTTAATAACTATTTTCTTCCCATTCAACTCTCCTTTTTCTCAAAACTCACCTATTCTCACAAATTTGATTCAACACAAAATTTTACACACAAACAAATACTTTCATTAATTTCACAAGCAGATACGAACACCTTTGACACATAATTTCTCAATCCAAAGAGTCTTGGATGAGATAACTCCTAAACACATATTTCAAATACTAAACAAACTTAACACTAACATCAAGACACCTAAAATAAACAAACACTAACATCAAATAAATAACTAGACTCCATAACTTAATTCCATTCTCCTTCCAGGAGAACATATTCCAGCCTTTCATTTATTTCTCTTGGAGCATTTAGAATATAAATCTGATAGAACAGACAGTGGTGAAGAACTCTAGTTGAGTTTTCTTTAATCCATTTCTTTTTAAGGCACTTTGCCTTGTTCGCTCCTTCAAAAAAACTCATTTAGCTAAATTACATTTTAATTTTCCATCTAATATGCTCTAAATTTGTGTTAGTATCATTTACTTTTGTTTCAATTGAAGCCACGTCAGCCTCAATCTTTATAATCTTCTCTGCTATTCCTTCTATACTAATGGCTAGGAATCTGTTGTATAACTCTTACGTACTTTGACTAATGAACTCTTTCTTCATGGATTCTTCTTTCTTCTTCATTTCAATCTTCCAAGAAGACATTTTTGTAAGTTCACTCTTCACTTAGACTTTAGGATGAAAATTTGAAGTGGGGTGAGAATTCTCATCATTTTATACTATTTATAGGCCTTAGATGAAGCCTAGACCCACTACACACTTTTTCAAACCACTAAACCACATTTGAACTCACTAAACCATGTTTAGTCCTTCTAGAAACTTAATTTTTCATGTTTTGTTAACTGCTGCGCTTAAGCGCCGAACGTTGGCGCTTAAGCGTTGGTGCTTAATTTAGCATAGGTCTGCTTAACGTCCAAATATACATTCTAACACGTCTATGTCATCAATTAAGGTCTTAGAATCATCACTAAATTATTATATATTTAGAAATACTACCACAATTTTCTTAATCAAACACAAAAACATAACATGTAAAATAAAAACACATGGATAACTATGGATTGCCTCCCACAAAGCGCTTGGTTTAACGTCGTCAGCCCGACGTAAACAATGCTTATTCTGGTTGACCCAACAACATAAGATCATTTAATTTAAGTTGATTCTCTAAGTAATAGGGTTACAACTTGTAACCATTCTCTTTGAATATTTTATCAGTTTTATGATCATTGATATCCACAGCTCCATAGGGAAAAACTTTTATCAAAATAAATGGGTCCATACACCTGAACTTAAGTTTTTCTGGAAATAATCTTAATCTTGCATTATATATCAAAACTTGTTGCCCTGGCTCAAAATTTTCAGTAATAATCCTCTGATCATGCCACTTCTTTATCTTTTCTTTATAAATCTGAGCACTCTCATAAGATTCATTTCTTATCTCTTCAAGCTCATTTAATTGCAATAGTCTTTTCTCACTAGCATCCTTTATATTATAATTGAATTACTTAATAGCCCAATATTCTTTATGCTCCAGTTCAATTGGTAAATGACAAGCTTTCCTAAATATTAGCCTATATAGGGACATTCCTATAGGAGTTTTCCTAAGTTCTATATGCAGTCCTATAAGCCCACAAAGCATAATCAAGTTTGACTGACCAATCCATTTTTTTTGGATTAACAGATTTTTCTAAAATGGATAATTTAGCCAAACCACTTTTTTGAGAATGATAAGCAATAACAATTTGATGGTTGATAGGATATTTCTTTAATAACTTCTCCATGATTACATTTCTGAAATGAATTCCTCCGTTAGTTCTGATCATTCTTGGCATAAAAAATCTTCAAAATATGTTCGTTCTTGAAAACATTGCAACACTTTGAGCATCACATCGAGATAAAGCAACAACTTATATTCATTTGGATACATAGTCTACATATTCATTTGGATACATAGTGATACATAGTCTACTGCTAACAATATATATAAATTTCCGAAAGATGGTATAAAAGGTCGCAAGAAATAAAATCCTCAAACATCAAATATCTCAACTTCCAACATATTTGAGGGGCATCTCATTTCTTTTAGAAATATTGCCTACTAGTTGACATCAATTACAAGTTTTGATATAAGCATTGACATCTCTAAAGATTGTAGGCCAATGAAATCCAGATTAAAAAATTTTGTATGTTGTTTTATCAACACCAAAATGTCCCCCAAAATTAGAATTATGACATTTTTGTATAATTTCATATGTTTCTTCTAAAGGCACACATCTTTGAACAATAAGACCCTTCCCTTGTTTATATAAAAATTAGTCATCCCAAAAATAAGTCTTAGCTTCAGATATAAATTTCCTCTTCAACCATTGGGTATAATATCACTAACTATAAAGTTCACAATGTAGGCATACCATGGAACACACCACTCATTAACATTAAACAATTCTTCTTTTGAAAAATGTTCATTAATTTCTTTTTCAAAATAAAGTGATTTTTCTAATTCAAGCCTAAACATATGATCAGCAATTTGATTATTAGCTCCCTTCCTATCTACTATTTCAAAGTTAAATTCTTACATAAGAAGAAGAATCCATCTTATTGGTCTTACTTTTACATCCTTCTTTTCATTAAGGATGATCACATTTCGTTCCAATTAACTATGTGCAAAATGATCTATATGTGAAACACATTTTGTTCTAATTAAATATGATCTGAATTTATCAAAATCATATAATATTGCTAATAAATTTTTATCAGTTGTGGTATAATTAATTTGAGCTTCATTAAGAGTTCTACTAGCTTAGTAAATTACTTTGAAAATTATATCATGTTTTTTTTTCCTAAAAAAACTCCAATAACATAATCACTTGCATCACAATTAATTTAAAAGGATTTTCACAATATGGTTCAACAATAACTGGTGCAATGACTAAGTTTTCTTTTAATAGCTCAAAAGCTTCTAGGCACTCTTTATCAAAATTAAAAATTACATCTTTTTTGAGTAAATGGCATAGAGGCTTAGCAAATTTTGATATATCTCTTGTAGAGTCCAACATGTCCTAAAAAACTCCTAATTTTTCTCAAATTTGTAGGGTGAGGTAAATTAACAATCCTTTGAATTTTTGCAAGATCTACTTCCATACCATTTTCTGATATATGAAGTCTTAAAACAATTCCTCATGCTACCATAAATCAACATTTTTCCTAATTAAGGACTAAATTTGTTTCTTCATATCACTTTAGAACTCTTGATAAATGTTTTAAACATGATTCAAATGAAGTTCCAAACACTGAAAATTCATCCATAAAAACATCAATTCCTTTTTTAATTAAATCACACAAAATAGCCATCATACATCTTTATCATACATCTTTAAAATATAGCAGGGGCGTTACATAAACCAAAGGGCTTTCTTGTAAAAGCAAATGTTCCATAAGGACTGGTAAAAGTTGTTTTCCCTTGTTCCTCAGGAGCTATTTTTATTTTGTGATAACCAGTATATCCATCCAGAAAATAAAAGTATTTATGCCCAGCTAGTCTATCCAACATTTGATCTAGGAAGGGTATTAGAAAATAATCTTTCCTAGTGGAGAGATTTAATTTTTTATAATCAATGCATATTTGTCACCTTGTGACTTGTCTTATTGGTATTAACTCATTATGCTCATTCATAGTCACAGTGAATTGAACTAACACACGCATTATCTGAAATAGGGTAAATAATTCCAGCATCTAACTACTTTAAAACTTCATTCTTAACAATTTCTTTTATAACAGGATTCAATCTCCTTTTAGGATTAGCCCCAGATTTACAGTTTTCTTTGATATGAAAGATGATTTCCTTAATATAAGACAAATTGAAGGACAATTTCTTTAATATCAACAATTATCCATCCGAAGGCTTTCTTTTAATTCTTCAGAGTTTTCATTAAAATATCTTATTATTCTAAAGTAAAACTTGAGGAAATTATAACCAGTAATGTTGAGGAATCACATGAAAAGGCATTTTTTAAATGTATAAGAACTAACTTCAATTCAAGTTCATGAGGTTTTTCAATCGATGGACAAAAAGATTTTTTTTTCCTGTCATGTCCAAAACTTCAAAACTTTCTTGAACATAATTTGAATCTTCCTTATGAAAATCATCAGACTGCTCTAATTGCTCTTCTTGCTCATGTTCCAACTCTTTCATTTCATATTTATCTTCATAAGTTATTTTGAAATGACATTCACTCAGATACCTTGTTACATCCTTTATGTAACATTCATCATCTTTACCTTTTGCAGAATACTTCATTGATTTTGAATTATTAAAAGTAAATTTTTTATCATTAACATGCATAGTTAATTCCCTATTCTACACAACTATCATTACTCTTCCTGTAGCTAGGAAAGATCCCCCCAAAATAACCATAAACCTTCCATTTGCTGAAGCCTTGGAGAAAATGTTGAGTTATGTAAGGTTTATGAAGGATATACTTAATAGAAAAAGGAATTTTATAGATAATGAGACAGTTTCACTTAGTGAAGAGTGTAATACTATAATTCAGACAAAGCTTCTTGAAAAACTTAAAGATCCTGGTAGTTTTACTAGTCCTTGTGCTATAGGTGAAAGATTTTTTGGAAAAGCTTTATGTGATTCAGGAGCCAGTATTAATCTTATGCCTCTATCTATTTTCAGAAGGTTAGGATTATGAGAGATTTCCCCTACTATAGCAACCTTGCAGTTAGCGGATCGATCGATCTCCTATCCTAAAGGAGTTGTAGAAGATGTATTGGTGAATGTTGATAAAATTATCTTTCCTGTTAGATATGTAGGAAGATAAAGAAATTCAAATCATTTTAGGGAGATATTTTCTTGCAAACTTGAAGAGTTATGATAGATGTATAAAAAGGTGAATTAACCATGAGATTCAATGATCAAGAAGTTACATTTAATATATCAAAATATATGAAATATCCAACAAAAAGAAAAGATGATGAATGCTTCAGGATGGATCTTCTAGAAAGGCAAATTTCTTAAGTATGTTTTATTTTATTTTTAAAATAAATAGAAAATCAAAATTTTTAAACTTGACTGTTAATTACAAGAATACAAGAATATTTAACATTCAAGTTTAAAAATTCTGATTTTCTATTTATTTCAAAAATAACTGCAATTTGTCATACTTAAGAAACTTAGAAGAATTACTAGAAATTGAATTTCATGAGAAATTTATTAGTAAAGGTGCTAAAAATTCTAAGTCTAAGTTAGAAATGTAATCAAGTTTCTTTCCTTAAGATGATTCAAGTCGAGCCAATTTTTTATTAGGCATCTCCTCAAGCTTCTCCTCACATATTTTCTCTTTTTGCTTTTCTTTTTCTTTTTCTTTTAGGATCATTTTCAATCCTTTCTTTTTTTCTTCTCTCTTTTTTTTATATGTCATGTTAGGATTACTATATCTAGATAGCCTTTAATGGTTTTGAACTTCACTATCGTCCTCTTAAAGTTAAAAATATCTCACATTTCTTTAATTTAACAAATGTGTATTAGATTTGAAGACTTTTCATAAAGTCTCAATTCTTTCTTTTCAAGTATAAATCTAAGATCCTTAATATTTCCACAAATACAGTTTTCTTTACTTTAAATAGCAAAAACATAACTCTTCATACTAAATATCTTAACTCTAGAATAAACCTTCATTATTAAAAACTTTTACTTAGGTTTTCTATAAGTTTCATAAAATAAAAAATATAGTTTTCTAAAGTTCTCTACATACCACAGGTTATGTTAAAAATAATTTTGAAAAATACAATTCCTTGAGAACAAATAAAGTTTAGTTTAAAAAGAATTTTCTCCCTTCCCCCAAACTTAAATTTTTTAAACTAATTTAAAGCAGGAAAGTTCATGAAAAAAAAGAAAAAATTTTAAAATTTAAAATAAGGAAATTTATGCAGGTACAAGTTGTAAAGACAAGTACTGAGTAGTGATAAACATAAGATTAACATGCATAATGATTTTGATTTTATATAGCAGTACGTTGTATGCGATTATATTCTTAATGTTTCCTTATTTATATTTCTTATTTTGCAACAACGTATAATTCTTCATTCCCGGGCAACTGCTAGGCAAAACCTTGACTTTGAAGCAAATAAAAATGCAATTATTATATTTAAATATGTGATACTATGCATGTATACATATCTTTATCAAGTAATATATGATTTTTTGATTAAGCCCTGAATATCGAGCCCATAGAGAGAAATGTGATATGTAACCAAATCAAAAGACATTAGATAACAAATTCTACTATGCAAAATATTCTTACTGAAACTATAGATGTTATAATAGGAAAAAAAGTTTGATTCTTTTTGTAATTATTTTTAATATTTGAAAATAAAGTAAACAACTAACTAAATTTAACTAGATATTTGTAAGATGAAGGCAATATAAATAAATTATCTTTTTCTTATCATGAATCAGTAACAAGTATAAGAATTTTATTGTGGGAGTATTCAAATTGTGTTGTGCCAAATAGGAGTAATAGTATTTCATACCCTTAGTAGAGATGCTATATAGAAAATTGACTAGTTTAAAGTTTGAATAGTCTTAAAGACGGGCTAAGAATGAAAGATACTAACTCTCACTCTAGGGTTCCCTCTTCTCCCTCCACCTGGGGGCCAACATCTCGTATCAAAACCTAAAATTATAAACTAAATTGGGGGCTTTAGCCTATCACTATAAATTCCTCTAATTGTACACCCTTCAAAGTTTATTTTCCTATTTATTTGCACTCAATCATATGAATTACATTCTCATCCATACAATCTCATATGATTCTTACCATTAGTTGACTGAGACATACCATCTCGGATCTTACATGTTCTCACAACAAATATTAACATCTTAATTGGCCAAATTAAGAAGTAAATAAAGTACAAAGTTTAAAATCATCACAACTTATTACAACATTAAAGATTAATACCTCACACAACTTCCATCTAATACTTAATCACTTATCATTTTAAGGAAAAAGATAAAGAAAACTACTCAGAATTCATGGAGAAAGCACAACAACAATTAAGTTTAAAAGTAGAAATCATGCAAACAAACAAGAAGTCTAAATTAAAACTAAATGTAGTCACAAAGATAAAAACTTATCACAAATCCTCTCCTCTAAACTTTTGAAGTTCTTTTGAATCTCTTCTCTTCCTTCCTCTTACAATACTCTCTACTCACTCACTACAACTCCTCTCCTTCTTCTCTCTAAAAGTATCCTAATTAATTTAACAGGGAGGCTTGAACGGTGTCTAAAGGGGGGTGGCAGCTATTCTTCAATTCAACCCAAGTCCTTCTTTTATAATTTTTCAAAAGGTGCCTTGTAGTTTCTTCAAAATGTGTCCACATTCAATGAGTCTTTCAAGAGTTGCCTCCTTTCAAAAAAAAATTGAATGTATTTTCATGTCCATTAACTATTTTCCATGTTTTAACTAAGAGTTTCTTCAAACACCTCTTCAAAAAATTGTACAAATTCATTGAATCATCAAATAACTACTTCTAGCGCTTAAGCTCGAGAAACTTGGCACTTAGGCACAACCTTCTTGGTTTTACTAGTGCTTAAACGCTAGTTCTAGGCACTTAGGCGTTACAGTTCTTTTGCACACCTTCTTCATTGTTGCTCCAAATTTGATCCTTTTTTGTTCCTTTCACCATTTTTCATCTATTTGATTGTACCTAAAAGAAAAACACACAAATACCTCCATTAAATCACAATATCACAAGCATAGGTATAAAAATGTGTACATAAAGACTATATATTTTAGGTGTATCAAAATCCCTCAAACTTAAATGGAATATTAATTATAAGCTTCTTAAGTATTTCTAGAAATTTTGAAAATTATTTATCCAACTTTTGTTGACGAAGTCTTTGAGGAAATAGAGGTGGTGGTTTTTTCAAGTCAATTTTAAGTGGAGAAATATATCTCTCTAAACCTTTCAAAGCATCCTCTTTAGACTTTTCAATTTCTTCTCTCTCTACTTCAATCTCTTTTTGAACACTACCTTCCAACTCTCTTTCGCTTCTAAGTTAAACTGCTTTTACTTTCTCTTTATTCTAGTCTTTTGGATTTACTTCTGTATTACTAGGAAGTGTTCCTTGGGATCTATTACTTAATAAATTTTCTATTTGTTCCAATAGATTCTCAATATTTCCAATTATAGCTCCTTGAATTTATAGTTGATTTCCCATTTGTAACACCACTTTCTCTATAAATAACTTTTTCTCCATGAATTGTGGATTACTATTAAAACTTGGAGTATAAGTAGGTCTATAATACTATTACCTTTGTTTTTCTAGTTTCCCAATGGATTTACTTGATTGTTCCCCCATTATTAATTAGTATTATTCCAGTAAAAGTTAGGATGGTTCTTCCAACCTTGGTTATAATAGTTTCAATATGGGTTATTCTGCAATATGGGTTATTCTGCTTGGGGTTATTCTGCTTGTTATTTATGACATTCAAAGTTTTTGATGATGCTTGAGAATTTACCATTTGAACTAATGAATTCTTTTCAATTATTGAAATTGGTTTAGAAAAATCCATTCCAAATTGGTCTAACTTTCTTGAATTTGTAGCAACTTGATTTTCTAACATTGTAAAAGCATCAGATTCATGTATATTGGCTACTTTCTTAGGATCTGCCCTCTTAGAAGGCAATTCAAAATTATTAATAGTCATCTCTTCAATTAAATCATAAGCATCATGAAATGGTTTTGACATCAATGAACCACCAACATAGCATCGATGATAGATCTAAGAGACCCAACCAATCCATTGTAAAAAAGTTTGAATTATTAACCAATCTAGTATAGCATGGTGTGGACACTTTCTTAGTAGTTCTATAATTGTTCTCATGCTTCATAAATAGATTCCCCTTCAAGCTGATAAAAAGATTTAAAATTATTTCTATGCTTTGTAGTTTTTTGATGGTGGAAAAAATTTAGTAAGGAATTTTTGCGCTAAACACCCCAAGTTTTGATAGATCTAAATGCTAATGAATTTAACCATATCTTAGCCTTATCCTATCTTAGCCTTATCCTATCCCTTAGTGAGAAAGGAAAACGTATAAGTCTTATAGCATCATCTGAAACACCATCATATTTAAATGTAGCACACAATTCTAGAAATTTGATAAGTTGTAAATTTGGATCTTCGATTGGTGCTTGTCGGCGGGGAAAAGGTGTGAGTGTGTGTTTCTTATTGTCTTTAAATTTAATTAAATATACATATAAATTTAAATTTTCTTAAAAAATAGTTTTTTTAATTTTGAAAAAAGTAATATTTTAATATTTTAAAAGTACGAGACCGAACCGATCCCATATAGATAATAGTTTAAATGATCGAGCACAACACCGCAAGTAATCTATCTACCTAGAAAGATAAATACACTACTTGCTGGTGGTGCTTGATTAAATAAACTAAAGAGTTTATGATATCTGTTTGGTCTGTGAACTGATTTTTATATGCCAACAAATTCCCTTATCTAATATGAAAGATTAGATAGGGTTTATATTAAGTAGGGTTCTTAAGGTTTCCTATAAGGGCAAGCCCCTATAGTTAATTACATCATAAATGACCAAAGTCACTTAAAAAAACTCTCAATTTAGATCATAAAATCATGTCTTCAATATCTTCAAAAGGTAGAACTTTTTAAAGATCAGACCAAGAAATATCAAATGGGAAGGCTCAAATTTGGAACATCTTACTTTGTAATCCAAAGGAAGAAAAACTAGGGGATGCTACAGATCTTGAGGAGAACCTTGGTAACTTCTTAAGTTATCCTATGATTTGGCTTCAATTTCAGTGAAAACATATTAAATGTTTCATCCTACCAATTTTTATTATATAGAGCTTACATTTATATGACATAGTCAAACAAATAGCCTTGAAGATAGGAGGGTTTATGTCACAACAAGTGACAACCTCAGAGCCTAAGATGAGTTAGGGCTTAGCTTGCACAACATAATTGTGTAAAGGCCTAAAGATAAAGTTGAGGATTTATGTCACCTAGACGGGCTACCTCAAATGACTTTGAATTTCTATGGCTTATTGTTTTAATTATAAGGAAGAGATTGATATTATAGATCCTTGTGCTGTTGTAGATCCGTTTGCTTTCTCAAAGTTGTTCTTCTATACATCCTTGTTGTGTTACCCACGATGCTAGCTCCAAGTTTCTTATCGATGTAGCAGTCCTAATGTCTAAAAGTTCAAAGGTTTAAATGACAACTTTCAGTTCAATCATTATGGGGGGGGTTTCAAGTTGATCAGAGCAACACTGATTAGGATCCCACGTTCCCTTGTTCTGGTATCACTATTTTCTTTTAAGTTTTCTTAGCTTAAACGAGTTATTAAACCCATTTAAACCAGGGTGATCTCGTTAACAACCGTGGGCTACCTCATCCGAGGGACTCCCTTAAATTCAAAAGGATGTGTTATGAAATTGTTGTTTCTATTTTGGTTTTAAAAACGTTGTTTAATTTTAAAAAAAGAGTTGATTGGTTTTAGAAAGTTGACCGACTTTTTATAAATCGACAAATACAAGAATTTGATGGTGCTACTAGAAGAATTAAATTCCCAGCAACGGCGCCAAAAACTTGACCGTGACTTTATATATGTGTTTGATTTGATAAAGATGTATAAATATAATATTCAATAATGTTAAAGTCGAATTTATCAACGCAAGTATACG
>NW_018165266.1:557210-562197 GCF_001263595.1 Phalaenopsis equestris | reverse complement strand
AGAACTACAGACTAAGTACAGACTAAGATTTTATAAAAAGTAATACTTTAATTACAACAACGATGTTCAATTTGTTTATCTGTCACTAATAGGCAATTGAAACAAATATGTAATTTTATCTATAAAATAACTAAATATGCTAATGAATGTACGATTGTGATATTCAATATATAAGAAAGCATCATTCTCCTTGTCAAGAAATTATAGTGAAATGGATAAAGTGAATTAGTTCAAATTATATTGTGCCAAATAGGAGCATACATATTCTTTACCCTTTGTACAGGCATAAAGAACATTGACTAATCTTATGCTTGGTTACTGATTCTGCGGCTAGGCTGAGAGGATACCAGCTCTTACTTTGGAGCTCCCACGTTCCTCTCACCTGAGGGCTAACATCTACACATCAACACCCAAACGATAGGACCGAATTGGGGATTTTAGTCTGTCACTCTGAAATCTCCAATTCTACGCCCAATAATATTATTTCCCTATTTATTTGCACCCAAATTCCAAGGGCTTTGACCTCCCTCACAATTTCTTAAACATTTTCATGGCTTCACCAATTCAAATCACCATTTCATAAATCTTGAGACAAGGTGAAAGACAAAGAAAACTACTCAGATCTCATGGGGAAAATGCAACAAAACTAGGAATTCATATATAAATTCAAAGTCATACAAACTACAACAAGTTAATAAACTTATCTTTAATTTCTCCCCAAGAAAAATCCTCAAAGTTCCTCTGAATCTCTTCCTTTCTTTACAGCACACATAACTCCTCTTTGAAATAACAAGGAGGAAGAAATCTCTCACTTTATTTCCACTCTTACAATCTCTCGAAGGATTCCTCGCAATTTTCACACTCTAATGGAACATTTCTAACCTCCAGGAACTCTAGAGCTCTTCTCACCTCCTCTAGACACTCCTATTTTCAGCAAAAATCTTCTCTTTAAGGATGTGGATGAGTTTTCCCAAGAGTTGCTTAAGCACCCCTCTAAAAACTGGCCTTATCCAATGCACAAGTACACTAATCGTCGATCTCGCCGTCGGCAGCCTTGATGGCGCCGTCGGCGGGCTTCTGAAGAATTTTGTCGCTTCTGGAGAATTTATTCCTGTAGCATCAGGAAAAACTCGTCGTCAGTGGCGTCGATGGCGCCTTCGGCGCCCTAGTTCAAGTCTCCACATTTTGGTCCTTTTCGCTCCAAATTCGCTCCTTTTTGCATATTTTTGCTCCATTGACCCTAATTTATCATTCCTGCAACAAAACATCAAAAATACCTTTTATCATTCCTGCATCATTCCTGCAACAAAACATCAAAAATACCTTTCTTTAAAGTGCAATATCATCAAAAACAGTATAAAATAGGTATGAGTTTATTTTTGTGAAAATATTTTCCTCCGGTCATAAGTTTATTTTTGTTTTGCAGGTGAAGTAAAATTTACAACCAAGCATGTATAATGAGTTAAAGCAAGAGTAATCTTCAATAAATAAAATGAAATAAATTAAATAAAACTATAAAAGCATACCTGCCATCTTCTCGTTGCTCCCGCTGAAAGATTAGCTTTTGTAGCATGTATATATTTTTGCAGAAATTTAAATAAAATTGCAGGAAAGAAAAATAGGGAAGAAGGATCAAGCTACCCCTACTAAGTTTTGTGTCACAACCTGATGATTCCCCCTACTGAGTTTTGTTTCACAACCTGATGATTCCCTAGAAGTTTAAATGGATGATTTTCTTGAGCAAAGTATAATAGGCTCATTAGTCCTTCATAATATCCAAAAGATCGTAAAGGTGTTCGGAGCATGACCCCAAGCAAGCTTTAGCATCTTTTGAAACATTCTGAATTCATTTGAACTTATTATATTGTTCAAATAATCATATGAATTTAAGCTTGGGGTTTGATTGATTAAAATACCCTATGCTCAGTGAACCTGATATTTTAATTATCTCGTGAGAGGGGTACTTAATTAGTCATTTAATGTTTCGTTTAAAAGTTATTTAAATGGGTGCCCTTAAGGTCAAGGTTAAGTGATTAAGAATTTTATGCATACAATTAGAGTTGGGCTTGTAGTGTTTGCAAAATATTCATAATTAGTTATATTTCCTAAACCTCATTAAACAAATCCAAATTAAGCATAGTTCACTACTAAGCCCTTAGGACTTATGTGTAGATAAATTCAGAACTTTCAAGGATATTAAATTATATGGTATTTTTAATACTTATCGATGATCATATCACTCATACATTAACTAGGAGTCTTAAATTAGTCAATTATCATCTTCCAAAATCTAACCCCTCACCTTAGAATCATGTAATTTATTTAACTCCTGAATTATAATAATTGAGGGAAATCACAATTATGCTCTTATTATAGAAAAGTAAGGCATTGGTTTCTATCATTTAATCCCATGTGTTTCAATCATCCAAAAGAATTCATGATAATCAAAATTACCCATTTACCCTTAATCAAGCCTAAAATTTAATTAAGGCATAAAAATTCAAAATTACCATTTTGCCCTTAGGGTTCTCCACTTCATAACTCATTAAATAAAACTCAAATGACTTTAAAATTTTTATAGTACTCCACTCATGGTTTAAATAAAATATCAGAGGAGAAAATGTAATTTATTTTATTTTTATTTAATTTATAATAATTATTTCATTCAAAAATATGAATTTTTAAAGTTAATTCATTTAATCAATCAAAACAAACTATTTATTCTTAGAAAAATTATTGGAGGTTCACCTATACCAGATGACCACTAGAACCAATTTTCATGATTGTTCAAGTTATATTATAATTATTACATTTATTTAATGATTTTAAGTATTAATTAAATATAAAATATTACTTAAGCTAAAAATTAATTTTTGTCATTTTATTAAATCTCTCGCAGTCAAGGGAACCCAAAGAAACAAGTTCCATATTTTTTTATTTATATTTCATTTATTGTAATTATGTTAGTACAAAATTATGAAAAATTCATAAAAATTAATAACTTTATTTAAAAAATTTTAGAAAATTAGGAAAAATATTTTAATTGCTCCCAAGTGATTAAGAAACCAATTGTGACATTTTGGGGCCCTTTTCAATTTTAGTGATTTTTATTATTTTTAAATCATTTTTAATTATTTAAAATTTAAAATATACTTTAAAAATCAATTATTTATTTTAATTTCGATTTATTTTTCTTATATGTCTCTAATCATAAAGAACTTAGAAAACCCCTTTTTATAATTTTTTGACCTTTAATTTAATTTATATAATTATTTTAATGCAAATATCAAATTTAGCTTAGAAAATCAAATTTGGTGGGTAAATTAATTCAAAATAATTTAAAATTTTTACAAAGAGTTAATATGACTAGTTTTTATAGTGTGGGATGATTTTTGTGATTTTTTAATATTATTTTATTTATTTTAATTTTAATGAGATTTTAGGATTTAATTAACGAGTAATTTACATAAATATTAAAACTTGATTTATATTTCTAGGGTCCTCTGATCACAATGAACCTACTAAAACAAGTTTGTATTTTTTATTTATATTTTAATTTTTATAACTTTTTAATTAAATAGAGGTGTTCTCTGACTTTGGAAAAAAATAGAGAACACACCTAATGACATAAAATTTAAACCCCCAAAATATTAAGTCATTGTGATTATTATTTAATGACTTATGATTTAAATAAGTTTTTGAGTATTTAAATAATTAAAAAATATATAAGTCAAATAATTTTAATTTCTATTCCAAATTTTTCTCCTCTATTCATTGAGCAAGTTGGTATTTTTTGTTTATTTTTATGGTTTTTTATGCAAAGATATGAATTTTCTAAGTTCTGAGAAATAAAATAAATGAAAATTCTTATTTTCCAACTTATCCAGCTCAACCGCCACATCAACCTGGGATTTTCTGAAGTCCCACGCATCGTCACGCTACTGGATGTCGCCATCTGACTTAGCAACCACGCGTCCTGCCTTTATCGCTCTGTTTGCTCGTTCGACGCAATCTGGGTCGTTCGTTCGATACACACACGATCGGATGGCTCCTGGTTATCATCCCTGATCAACCTAAATCAAGAGTCGTCTACACTAAATTGCATTAAATTGCTTTGATCTAACTCAATACTCAAGGAAATCAAGTATGGTTTGTTCCTACACATGCATCTCACCGAGACGAGCATATCCATACGGTTTATCATGCATGATATTAAAATTTTCTTCATAAAAGCCCAAACCAAGCTTGGTTTGGGGGAAAATGGTCCATACTTTGCTCCAAGAGGTGTAGTCTCAATTGGATTTTTTCTTGAGCTTCGTTGTGAGCTGATGAACCTCCTCAAAGAATCACTTTCAACTAAGATTGAGTTCAGGTATGAATTCGATCAAAGGGGGATTCAGGTTTGGTCTAGGGCTAGGTTAGAAAGATCAACATGATGGGGCTTTGCTTGGGGAAGTTATATTTGGCTCTGGTGAAGCTTATGAGACAATCAATTTGGAGTTTTGATGCACTTGATGTTATGGCCATGAAAACCCCTAGATTTTAGTGTTGAAATTAGGGTTTTGCAGTGGGAAATAGGGCAAGGAAATGGTGAGGATTAACTTCTCTAGACTGCTAGAAGGTTGTTGGTGCTATTTTTGGTTGGAGGAGTTGCCCGTAAGAAGCTGTCGGTCACTGGAATTGAAATCCCGTCGCCCGCTTCGGAAGGACGTTTTAATTTACATATATATTTAGTTTTAGAAAAATATGAAATCAAACTGAAAGAGCGATGTACCTCAAATCCTGTATCAATCCCAAAGGATAAATACAAGACTTGAGGATGAGACTCATCAAATAAACTAAGAAATATATGACATCTATTTGGTCTGCGAAACCTTTGTATTTGCCGACAAGTTCCCCTATTTAATATAAAGGATTAAATAGGGTTTATATTAAGCTGGGTTCAGACATGCTTCCTATAAGGGCAAGCCCCTATAGTTAATTATTC
>NW_018165266.1:556019-556332 GCF_001263595.1 Phalaenopsis equestris | reverse complement strand
TTTGTGATTAAATTTTGAGTTGTTTTATATTTTGAATATTGTGGCGGTGAATTTTATCTTGATTGATTTTAGTTTTATTTTTGGATTTGGTTTGTTTTTTGTGTCTATCCTGATAGTTTTAGTTTTCATGCAGGGTGCAAATTTGTGTAAGCATAAAAGTATAGCATAAAAGTACAAGAATGATAACGCTGAAAATTGTAAAAGCGTACCTCGCGAGTATTCTCGTTCCACCACCTGAAACTTAAAATGCATGTCAGGGAAATTTATATAGAGGCAAAAAAAAGTAAGGTTAAGTAAGGTTTTGGTAGTTTTC
>NW_018165266.1:542089-555949 GCF_001263595.1 Phalaenopsis equestris | reverse complement strand
GTCAAGCAAAACATATTAAGTAGCAAAACATATTAAGTTTAGTAGATCTCCGAGCTATCCAATAGATCTAGAGAAAGAAGCAGGTTCGTGCTACTCTCTTGCTGCCTGGTGGAAAATCCCGAGTTCTCTTAAACTCATTTGTTTCTTAATAAGTCATCATGTAAATACCCTTAGTGCTCAGTAAGCATTGATGTCTCAATTATCCCTAAGAATAGGGTAATTATCACTTCTGATTCAATTTAAGAATTATGTGGGTGAAGACCCTTAAAAAGGCAAGTTTAAGAGACTTAGCCAAATTTTGACTTGGGCTTGTAGTGTTTGAAAGATGTTTTAATTTTCAATGATGTTTACTTTTCTAATCCTTATTTAAATGTAACTTGATTAGCCTAAGTCACTACTAAGAGGATTTTTGGTAAGTGTCTTAGTCATTGCAAATGAAATTGAATTATAAGTGATGGTGATGATTCATGTTTTTGTTTTTTTTTTCATCAAATAAGAATAAGGGTATTAAATTAGTGGTATTAAATTAGTGGGTTATTGACACCCAAAATCATACCCATAAATCTAGGATCTTTTAATCGGCTAGACTCCCAAATTTATGTAATTTAAGGAAATTGCAAATTTATCCTTTTTAATTAGGGCAAGTGAGGTTGGTTTCTACCAATTAACCCCTGATGCTTCAAACATCCAAATATATTAATTAGAATAAGAAATTGAAATTAGACCTAAATGTTAATTAAGGCTAAATTTCCAAAATTACACATTTGCCCCTAAGGCTCTATCACTTCATAATTCTTCAAATTTAATTCAAATGACTTTAGAATTTTTATCCTACCTCACTCATGGGTCAATTAAGACATCAGAGGAGAAAGTGTCATTTTTTAAAATTTAATTTATCTATATAATTATATTTAATGCAAAAATAAGATTTTTCAAAGAAACTTCCTAACTTGACCAAGGTAAATCCTAATCCCTTGAAATTTTTACTGGAGGTAGGCTTAGATTAGAGAAGCCTTTAGACCAAATTTTATGATTTTTTGAATTTTAATTAAATTTTAAGAATTTTTTTAAATTTTGGGGTGTTTATTAATTATAAAATATTTTAAATGTGGAAAATTAAGTTTTATATTTTTATCAAATCTCTATCATGTCAAAGGACACAGAGAAATAAATTTTGTATTTTTTTATTTTTCTTTGAATTATTGGAATTATTTTAGTGAAAATCCATTTTTAGCCTATAAAAATTATTTTTGAGCTTCAAAATTCAATATCTTTATTTTAAAAATCAGGAAAAATACCCCAATTTTTCCTAAGTTCTTAGGAAGCAATTTAGAATATTTTCATGATTTTTATTATTTTTGTGATTTTTATTGATTTTTTTAATTATTTAAATATTTAAAAATAAGCTGAAAAATTAAGTTTTTATTTCAAACACCATTTTATTTTTAGAAACCACCCCTAATCATAGAGAACTCAAAAAAAATATTTTTTTATAATTTTTTTAGTTACATTTTGATTTTTTTAAAAAATCATTTAAGTGCTAAAATGATATTTATCTTTAAAAATCAACTTAAGTTACCAAATGTACTCAAAATGCTTTGAAATTTTTATGGTGAGTTCTCTGGATCCTAAACAATAGTGGAGCAAGAAAATCAAGTCATTTAGATGTTTGTATTTTCCAAAATTAATTACCTTAGTGTTTTAGGTTTGGTGAAGATTAAATACATTCTTAATGACTTAACTCATGAAATTATTTCCAAAGGGTCCTCTGGTCATAGTGAACCTTCCAAAATTTTTTTAGAATTTTCTAAGCAACATGCTAATTATCATTATTAATTTATGTAAATAATAGACATAAAATTAAAAAATATGGATCTCTATCCAGGGTCCTCCTCTGACTTTGGAAAAATCAGAGGATGTTCTCTAAGATAGAGGCAACAACATGTGAAAATTTCAATCCATGGTGATATCTCTACATGCATGGAGAATCAAAACATTCAAATTAGTGTTTAATTAATTAAAAATAAAATATGCATCAAATGGACTCCAAATTATTTTCACATTGTTCTCCTATGTTCATTGAGTAAGAGGGTATTTTATTTTATTTTAGTGATTTTCTTGCACCAAGATATGGATTTTTAAAGCTAGATCTATTTATTTAAATAAGAAAATCCATATTTTTCTAGTTAAACACTTGGTGCTGAATGTATCCTCGATAGCTCTGAAGGCATGCGTGGCGCACTCTGGTTAGAAGCTGCCATCCATGTAGCCGCTGACTCGGCCCGCGGTTCATGTAAGAAAACGCTATCCGGAAGCGCTGTCCGGCTCAATCTCCTCCGTCCATTCCATTCAACACACGCTTGATCAAACGGCACCCATCATCATCCTTGATAGAGTGATCTCGTGACCGTCCACACTAAAATCCTAAGAACTTAAAATCCTAAGATCTCAGCCTAGACTCAACCAAATCACTTCGGGTTTGATCCTATGGACTCGTCTAAGTGAGACGAACATATCCATATGGTAATCATGCAATTAAATTAAGCCTAATCAAATGGAGAATCAAAATATTCTCAAGAGGAGGAGAGGTTAAATACCTTGGCTCTGAGAAGTGAAGCTTGGATCAGAGGTGCTCGACACGTTCGTTGGAGTGCAAGGAGGCTAGGGATTGAGCCTCTGGTCTTAGTGTAAGGCTTATGTATGATTTCGATCAAGCCCAATTTCAAGTGTTCATCTAGAGCTATGTTAGGGTCTCTGAGGAAGATGAATTTGATGGGGCTTCTCATTCTTTCATTGTGGTGAAGGTGTGGGTAAGTTTAATTGGAGTTCGGTGGACTGTGGATGTGTATTGAGCTCTGCCCTGGTTTTAAGCAGAAGTTTGAGCTCAAATTTGAGCTTCCACAGTGAGAATCAGTGGGGGAAGGTGGTTGGCTTAAGCTGAGAAGGTCTAAAAGAGTCTCTTTGAGAAATTTGGAGGGCTCTCTCTGAGAAAATTTCAACTCTCCCTCCATGGTCGTGCAGGGGAGATTTTTTTTAAGAAAATGGCTTGGGGTGGCTGTCATGGCCAATTAGGGGGTGAAATGTGCTGTCTAGGTGGGTTAGCCTTGGGCTAAGTCCAAATTGATTGTTGAAAATATTTAATAGGTACCTCATGAAGAGTTATCAGCATAAATTGGGTACCAATTTTGGGGTTAAGGCATTCAATTTGATGAGATTAGGTCATGTGGCCAAAATTGGGGCTTTTATCTAAATTAAAATTGGGCTAAAATGATGGAAAAATTGGGCTTGGATTTTATTTATATTTCTCATATCAAGGGTGAATTTGAGTTTAGAATTGAAATTAGGGTAAATTGAGACCAATTTGATAGACATTTGAGGTAGATTTGGGGCAAAATGGGTCTTTAAAAAGCAATTTGGGGGTTTTGGTTAAAGATGGTCAAATTGGCCAAATTGGGTCATATGGTAGTTAAAGAAAATGAAATTTGGAATATTTGGGAGGTTTTTAGAATTTTTAGGATTTTTTAGAATTTTTGAAATTTTGGGCCCATGAGGGGCATTTTGGTCATTTGGCAAATTTTGGTGAGTTTGGGTAGTTTCGGTGTTTTCAAGGTGTTTGAAAGGATTTTTGAAAAAAATTGGGTATTTTGGGTAAATTTGAGAATTTTGGCCAAATTTGGGGTCCCAATGGTATCTAGGTAATTTGGGGAAGTTTAGAGGCAAAAGGCTAGGTTGGGTATCTTAGAGGCAAAGGAGTGCCAACTACCATCAATAAGCCATGGACCAATAGAAACCCCATTTTGGGTCCTCTATGTAGTGGTCTTAGCTAAACCCTAGCCTAGGGCTAGTGGGTTTAGGAGACCACCTACATGAGTCTCCCAAAAGTATCAATGGACCAAAGCCTAGAAGTTTAAGTTTAGGATTGTGAGTGCAAGTATGTACCTTAAGCCCTAGACCAAAACCTAGGGTCAAACCTAAGGTCCAGCAGTCCTAAGGGTGACTCATCTTGAGTTCCCCCATAATGACCCCACCTACTAAGTGTTGGAGGTTAGGACCAATATGTGAAATTTTAAGTTGAGTAAAGAAGAGTTTGAAATTTTTAATGGTGAGGGTTCCTTTCCTAATTTTCTAAGAATAGTCAACAGGAAAGTCCTATGGCTAGACCTTAGGCTACTAAAGCGGAAAAAACTAAACCTCAACCAAAACTGAGGTCAATAAATGGACCCTCAATAGGTGTGGTGTGCTGGGCAAGCACAACGCGTGTATTGGCATTGACCGACAAGATCAACCAAAACCAAAATAGACTCTTAAGTCAACAAACCTAGAAAGAAGTGTAGAATTGAGTAACAATTGTCTCCGCTGGGAAATAACTGCTACTCTCGCTGAAAAGAGATTCCAGAAATAACCATCGGGAAAACCGACGATTGAGGTGGAGACTCAATTTCAAATTCAATGCTTAATTTTGATCTCAACATTGATAATTTTAGAGAATAGGATTATGTGATAGAGAATAGGATTATGTGGAATAGGATTATGTGAGAGGACCGAATCAAGATGGAAAGCACATGGACTCACATCCAATTCAAAAGGGTAACAACAGTGCAGACGACAACAACAATTAAGGATATTACGCCAGAAAGAAAGGACTATAGTAGTTCGAGTTACCACTGGGAGTTATATTCGAATTGACATGTGATGAGGAGAATATATATGTCATGTTAGGAAGGAAAGAACTGAGACTCACATCTAACCCAAAGGTGACAAGAAAATATATGTGCTACATTGAGGAGGAAAGCACCGGGACTCACATCCAATCTAAGTGGTAGCGAGAAAATATATCGGTCATGTTAGGAAGGAAAGCACCGGGACTCACAGCCAACCCAAGAGGTGACAAGAGAATATATTTGCTACAATGAGAAGGAAAGTGTTGGGACTCACATCCAACCCAAGTGGTAGCAGAAAAATATATTGATCACCATCACATTATGAAGGAAACCACTGGGACTCACATCCAGCCCAAGAGGTGACAAGAGAATATATTTGCTATATTGAGGAGGAAAGCACTGGGACTCACATCCAACCCAAGATGTGACAATAGAATATAAGCAGGAAAATATATTGATGACGTTAGGAAGGAAAGCACTGGGACTCACATCCAACCCAAGATGTGACAATAGAATATATTTGCTACATTGAGGAGGAAAGCGTTGGGACTCACATCCAACTCAAGTGGTAGCGGGAAAATATATCAGTCATGTTCGGAAGGAAAGCACTGGGACTCACATCCAACCCAAGAGGTGACAAGAGAATATATTTTCTACATTGAGGAGGAAAGCGCTGGGACTCACATCCAACTCAAGTGATAGTGGGAAAATATATCGATCATGTTAGGAAATAAAGCACTGGGACTCACATCCAACCCAAGAGGTGACAAGAGAATATATTTGCTACATTGAGAAGGAAAGTGTTGGGACTCACATCCAACTCAAGTGGTCCAAGTGGCAACTCAAGAGGTAACGAGAAAATATATACATCACATTAGGAAGGAAAGCACTAGGACTCACATCCAACCTAGGCGGTTACAAGAGAATATATTTGATACATTGAGAAGGAAAGTGCTGGGACTCACATCCAACTCAAGTGGTAGCGAGAAAATATATCGATCACGTTAGGAAGGAAAGCACTGGGACTCACATCCAACCTAAGAGGTGACGAGAATATATTTGTCCCTATGCAAAAAATATGCAGATTCACACATGTGAATTCGTGGGGAATATGTGAATAGAATATGAAAATATGTGAAGGAATCAAAATTTAGGTACTGATTCGAAAATGAGAATTGAAATTTAGGTATCAATCTCGAAAAGAGACTCAGAAGTTAGAGACCAACCTCGAGGATTAAGAATAGGATGTCATGTTCCATTAAAGGGGGTCTTATACCAATCTCAAAGATGGGGAGTCAGAATTTTGGTACTGACTTCGAGAGCCATATGAAAATAGTGTAGACAGTTTGTGACGTTGAATTTGCAGAAATGTGTTATGTGAAAATGTTGATTTTGTTGAAGAAGATTTGTAGAGTTTTGTGGAGCTTTGTGAGAATGGAAAATTCTGTGGGGATGTGAAGAGAGTTAATGCAGATAAAGATGGTTGTGTTGCGCGCACAAAGAGTAAGAAAATCTGAAACCGAGAGAATTCTCTCAACAGATTCATTTTCTTTTCTTGTTGTTTTTATCACATTTAATTTTTTAAAATATTTCTTTAAAATTTTAATTTTAGTTGGTTGATTTTCAAAAGAAATTTGTTTTGTTGTTTGTTCATTTTTGATTATTTTTATTTGAGTTTTATTTTATTGTTAAAGGTTTGTTGTTTAGTTCTTTGTTCATTGAAATTCTGAACCAACGCATGGTTCATGGCTTCCATCCATCGCACAAAAAGGCAATTGATAAAAAGGCACATTTCTGAGAGAAATCTTCAATAATCTGCTGCAATCAAGATATCACAGATCAAACATAGGCTAACACCTTAAAAAGGTACAATATATAGTCTATATCAAAGTACATCCAAAACATTTCATGTCAAGTATACATTGTAGGCTGAGTATGTTTAATACATTTCATGTCGCTGTGAAAAAAAAAATTAACCCTCTGAACATCTGTATCAGGTATGACGAGCTCCTGATCGAGCAGACCTTCTAAGCCATGCTCCAGGACAAGAGTTCCCTTCGCATGTACTTAGAGGTACAACCCTTTCATAGCTCGTACTGTAGCAGTTCTTCTAGTTTTAGGTCTGGCTGAAATTCATATGGTGCTTTTTTGTTGTCCATCCTACGGAAGGTTACGGACACCCTACGGTGTCGCACCCCTGGGATGCAGTGCCTGGCGACATCTGCCTCGTTTCCTTTCAGGACCAAAATTGAACCAACTGGTAGCGAAATCCCTACAGCTCCTCTAAACTCCCCAGGGCCAACAATGTCAATTTCTTTTCTAAATAATATATTGCTTTTGCTCATGAATGAGACCGTGTAGAAGGGCCTTACAAAATCGTGGTGGTCTATATGGGGAGGGATGCAATCACCCTCATCATAGATGTTGATGATGCAACTATTCGAGATGCAGGTAGCTGGTAGTATATTCCATCTGACCATCCTCGTGATCATTCACTTTATTATAGGAAGAAGTGGATCTACCTGGTCATGTCTGAGGATCCATGACAGATTTTTTTATCTGTCATTTGTAAAATTATAACAGCAGCCGCACTGAATGGTGATTCTTCCTTTTCCTCTCATCCATTTCGTCGGTTCAGAGTATGTTCTCTTCATGAGAAGGCCTGCTCGGCCTCTATCCCTCAAGTCAAAGATGCAGTCAAGAATGTTTCTTTCGTCACTTTTGAAGAAGAACCTAGTATATAGCTCCAGGCCTTCCAGTATTTTGACGAATATTCCTTGGACCTCCTCATAGAATTCAAATTCTCTTTTATTCACCTTGCTTATTTTATAGTTCTTCATCGTGCTAGGAGTCGGCAATTGTCACGGGCATTCTTCCATCTGGACATCGGCAGGAACCCAAACTAGTGCTGGCTCTTCTAGAACATGTGATTCAGCATCTAAAGGGATGTACAACCCTAGACTCCATGGTATGTACTCGTCTGTCCCCAGCGGGACGATGGCTCATCCATCAGAAAATCTGCGATCTGAGACCCGTCGATGGTGGAGGTATACTCCTCCAATGTACTGAGCATTGTAAATGTAGGACATTGCAGTCCGGGAATTCTACAAATGCCCTTATGGCTTATGTCCCTACATGTATCTCGGCGTTGCACGTCAGGCAACCCGTGCATAAGGCATCTGAAGCTGAAGGTGTCTCTAGCTCTGTGATGAACCCCGATTCTTCATCGATTCTTCATCTATGGCACGGGTAGGCTGGAAGAAGTCTGTTTCATGTCTGGATCATAGATGTTACCCTCAAGAATAGGGGTGAGTAA
Organism: Phalaenopsis equestris; assembly: GCF_001263595.1. Taxonomy (NCBI): domain Eukaryota; kingdom Viridiplantae; phylum Streptophyta; class Magnoliopsida; order Asparagales; family Orchidaceae; genus Phalaenopsis; species Phalaenopsis equestris. The sequence goes on along the minus strand of NW_018165266.1, from coordinate 547,972 downwards.
TTCATTTATTTCCTTCTGACGTCTGCGTTCTTCCCGTAGAAAAGCCCTCTCTTTTTTGTGGCTGGCATTTTTGCGTTGAGTCCTGCGAACCAAAGCATCTGACAATCGTTCATTGTTGGTGGCTACTAGGCCTCCGGCTGGTGTTGGACCTAGTTTTCCACCCGCTCCAGGCCTTCCAGTATGTTGACGAATATTCCTTGGACCTCCTCATAGAATTCAAATTCTCTTTTATTCAGCTTGCTTATTTTATAGTACTCCATCGTGTTAGGAGTCAGCAATTATCTCGGGCATTCCCCCATCTGGACATCGGCAGGAACCCAAAATAACACTGGCTCTACTAGAACATGTGATTCAGCATCTAAAGGGATGTACGACCTTGGACTCCATGGTATGTACTCGTCTGTCCTCAGTGGGACGATGGCTCATCCATCAGAAAATCTGCGGTCTGAGACCCGTCGATGGTGAAGGTATACTCCTCCAATGTACTGAGCATTGTAGATGTTGGACATTGCAGTCAGGGAATTCTACAAATGCCCCTTTGGCTTATGTCCCTACATGTATCTCGGCGTTGCATGTCAGGCAACCCGTGCATAAGGCATCTGAAGCTGAAGGTGTCTCTGGCTCTGTGATGAACCCCGGTTCTTCATCTGTGGTGGGTAGGCTAGAAGAAGTTTGTTTCATGTCTGGATCATAGATGTTCCCTTCAGAAATAGGGGTGAGTAATTCATTTACTTCCTTCTGACGTCAACGTTCTTTCCGTAGAAAAGCACTCTGTTTTCTGTGGCTGGCATTTTTGCGTTGAGTCCTGCGAAGTGAAGCGTCTGGCAATCGTTCATTGTTGGTGGCTACTAGGCCTCCGGCTGGGGGATTCCATCATGGATGGCAGACGGTTGCGCCCCTCCCTAGGGTCCTGCTCTATCATGACATTCTTTCCTTTATGTGATGTATTGTCTTTGGCGGCCATCCTCAGCAGTGAAGGCAATCCCTTCTTTTCTCGATAGCTGACTACATTCATCAGAGGACCTTCATAGTCCATCTCAACTTGGTAAAAGTCCAAGTTGAAGTCTATGGTGCCACCCTGCGGTGCCATTTCCTCATTCAGTGCTAGGCTCTAGCCATCCTTGAAAGCGAAGATCAGCCTTTGTCCTGACATTTTTCTGCAGACGACAGGAAAAATGTCAGTGGGCTGAAAGATGGCATGAACTTGAAAAAAATAAAGTATTTATTAAAGTAAATTTTAGTTTGTTTTGGTGAAAAAATTATTTATTTTATGTATGAGTTTTGTTTAATTTAGTGGAATATTAAGTTTAAAAGTAGAAAGGAGAAAATTTAAAGTTTAAAATTTTTCTCAAACTTTTCATTATATTGAGGTTAATTACAAAATTTGGACCCGGTCATAGACATTTAGCCATATAGATAACCCTAAAATAATCAAAGTTTTAAAGTTTCAAAGCAAGCGAAGGCAAGCGACATTAGGTTGCGTAATAGGTTTTTAGGTATTGTCCATTTATTGGTAACATGGGTCTTTCGCCTTGGAAGTCCACTAACTGGTAGGCTCCTCCTGTGTAGATCTTTTCAACGACAATGGTCCCTCCCAAGTTGGCTCAAGTTTTCCACCTACTTTGCAACATGCAAGAATAGGTCTTTTGAGCACAAGTACGAGGTCACCAACTTTGAATGTCCTTGGGCGGACCAATTTGTCATGGACTTATACCATCTTCGCTTGGTAAAGTTCCAAGTGTTGTTGTGCTTCTAGTCATTTTCCCTCAAGACTTTCCAGTTCTTCAAATCTGAGTTTTTCACTTTCTCCTATTGTGAGTTAGTTGGCAACAACAACTCTAAGAGTCGGTGTCTGGATTTCTAGCGGTAGCACGGCCACAGACTCGTACACGAGCATATAGCATGTACACTGAGTGGGAGTTATGAAAGTCATCTGGTAGGCTCACAAGGCTTTTAATAGTTTGTTGTGTCAATCCCTTTTATTTTCATCCAGTGTTTTCTTCAAAATCTGAACCAGTGTTTTGTTGAAGGCTTCAGGCAGACCATTTGATCTAGGATAGTAAATCGTAGAGTATCTCCAATCTATCTCGTGTCTTTTGACAAAATTATTGATTTTGGTGCTTTTGAAAGCTGTCCCATTGTAGGAAATTATTCTTCGCGATACTCCGAAATGGTAGGTAATTTGGCTTTTGAAGAATTGAAGCATGTGTTGTGTCGTAACCTCACGCAATGGTACTGCCTCTGTCCATTTGGAGAAGTAATCTGTAGCGGCAAGTATAAACCTGTGTCCTTTGGAAGATGGAGGGTCTATCAGACCTATTATGTCAGTGCCCCAACACTCAAATGGCCACGAGGCAATAGTTGGGTGTAGCACATTCGTGAGTGTAGTGTAAAACCACCCCATGCACTTGGTAAAGGTGACACCTCCTAGCCGTATCCATGCAATATGACATCATTTTTCGCCAATAATATCTGATTCTCTTGATCTTCATTTTCATTTTCGGCCCTGACTGATGAGCGCCACACAGTCCGGCATGTACTTCTTTGATAATATTTTGTGCTTTGGTTATGTTCAAACATCGTAGCCACATCTGGTCGAATGATCTTCTGTAGAGAACGTTTCCCATCAAGGTGTAAGACATGGCCCTTCTTATGATGATATGATGTGCTTCAGACTTGTCTTCTGGTAGCTTTTTGGTATGCAAATATTCTATTAATAGCTTATGCCAATCTTCTTTGATGTTTGCAACTGTATTTATTGCTTCTTATTTTCCGAGCTTGTGTAAAGTTTCGAGGTCGATTTTAGACAAGACATATCTTACTTGTATTGTGATTTCAATGGAATCCTCCGGGGGACATGCCATTTCCTTAGTGAGTTTTGCTAGAGCGACGACATGGGCATTATCTCCCATAGGAATCTGGTAGAAAGTCACATCGAGGATCTGCTCCAGCAGCTTCATTGTGTATTGATGGTACTCTGCTAATTTTGGTTTCAAAATTTTGTATTGTCCGGCGACTTGCTGGATGACCAATTGAGAGTCACCATAAATGAAAATGTTCATTATATCCATTGATATTGCCACTTCCAACCAAGTGATTAAAGCATCATATTCTACTTCATTATTGGTGCACGACTCTGTCGGGTGGTATGAGAACCTCAACATACTCTTATCTTCTTATCTGGTACTCTTATCTGGTGTGATAAAGATCAAACCGATCCTTGCTTTGCTTGGTATAACTGTGTCTGATCCTTTATCTTTTTAGGCTGAGAAAGCACCATTAAAGTACATTTCCCAGCATTTCGCACTGGAAAATTCCATTTGTAGTATTTTCTCGTCTAGTAACTCGTCGTTGAGAGAGGACCCAGCTGGTAGTGGGAGTGCAGCGAGAAAGTCTTCTAGTATCTGTCCCTTGATAGCATGGAGGGGAACAAAAGTTTTAACAAACTGTAATAAGATCATTGACCATCTTGCTAGATGTCCAGAGAGTGTTGGTCGAATCATTAGATATTGCAACGGATTAACTTTCGAGATTAGGGTAATCTTATGAGAAAGCATGTAATGTCTAAGGTTTTGAGCGGCAAAAATTAATGCCAGACTAATGCCAGACAATGCTTGATACCTTATCTCCGTCGGTATTAAACGACGACTCAAGTCTCAAGTAGTAGAGTGCATTTTCCTTACCCTCATCATTGACTTGGGCTAAAAGGGCTCCAAGAGAGTCATCTAAGGCCACGGTATAAAGTATCAACGATTTCCCTGGAATAGAGGCTGCCAAAATAGGAGGTGTCATTAAATATTGTTTAACTTCCTCAAAAGCTTGCTGGCATTTCTCTTCCCAAACAAATTTAGCTTCCTTTTTAGTTAATGCCGAGAAAGGCTGAAACCTACCCGAGAGATTAGAAATAAAGTGTCTTAGATATGTCAACTTCCCCTGGAAGGAACGTAGTTGTTTCAAGGTTTTAGGGGGAGGCATTTCCAAGATAGCTTTAATTTTATCCGGGTCGATCTCGATTCCCCAATGAAGGACAACGAATCCCAGAAATTTCTCGAAGGTAATGCCAAAGGCGCACTTTAAGGGATTCATTTTAAGGTCATATCATCGTAACCGTTCAAACACAATCCTCAAATCCTACAAATGTTGTATTTTTTGTTTACTTTTGATGACCAAATCATCCACGTAGCATTCTACTTGGTTATGAATGAGGTCGTCAATAATCTTCGCCATTGCATGCTAATATGTTGCTCCGGCGTTCTTTAGGCCGAACGACATCACTGTGTAGCAGAAAATTCCAATCACTGTTCTGAAGGCTGGAAGTGTTGCATCCTCGGGAGCCATCTTGATTTGGTTGTATCCCGACGATCCGTCCATGAAGGAGAAAATATTGTCTGTTGAAGCGTTATCCACCATCATTTCTGGTATTGGTAGTGGAAACTCGTCTTTTGGACATGTCTTGTTCAAATCTCTGAAGTTGACACAAACACGGATCTGTCCATTTTTCTTCGACACAATTGACACAAACACGGATCTGTCCATTTTTCTTCTTAAGAGTGACAATTTAGCCAACCATGTGGGTTATTGTTCTTCTTTCACAAAGTTGGAGACTATACATTTCTTCACCTCGACGATGACTTGTTGTTCTATTTCGAGGCTCATTCTCCTGGGATCTTGTTTCACTGGGGTTATATTCTTGTCCACCCCGAGTTTATGAACTGCAACCTCTACTAACAGTCCTAGCATCTCATCCTCATCATAGCTCCATGCGAAGTGCGAAGCAATCTTTGAATTCTGTCAATAGCTTGATCAATTCTAAAGATTCTTCATCGCTGAGTTGAGAACTTATAAATGTAGGTCGTGGTTGTTCTTCAATCCTGAGGTTAATCTCTTTCAATTCATCAACGACAGATTTAATTTCCTCCTTAAATTCTGGTGGAGCATCTTCTATTAGTTGATCAATAGAGTCGTCCTCTATATCAAGGCAATCCTCTTCTGACTCACTAGTAACAACCATACAAAATTCAGAATCATTGACTGGTCCGACTGTACTAAATTCGAGACCCTCTCTTGAGTTGGGAGTTCTACTTTTAACATTCCATAATTTTTCAAAAAGTTGAAATTTATCTTTTGGTATTTGTTTTGGTAAGTTTCCATGCTGAATTAACTTTTGAACACAAGGCAAAAGGTAACCAAAAGGCAATTCCATTAATTTATTAGAATCATCATCCAAATTTACATGTTTTTCAAGCTCAATAGAGGTAGAAGCACGGTAAAATTTGATCGGCTTTGAACCAACACTACATACTTTCTTGACCTCTAAACTCTCAACCTTTTGAGGGAGAATCAGAGTAAGTGTCATAGCATTCACATAGTGGTTTATCCGATCATACATTATTTCATATTCATTCTTCTCTGTATCTTCTACGGATATCTCGTACTGAGGTTTCTTCTATTTTGTCATCATTATTTCATCTTCGGAACTGCCTTCATTACCAATATTGATAGTTGGCCTGGTTCGTTCAACGATTAAGTTAATTCTTCCTTGTCCACGTCCCCGGCCTTGACCTCGAGTGCGCGAACTAAAAGAACCTCCACCAACTCATTGTAAGGGAGTAGCAAAAGATTGTTGAAGCGGAGTTGACTGGCTTCCTCTTTGTGATTTTTCTGAATCTTCATTTTATTTGTGACAATTTCGCGAGATAAGACAATTTTCTTTGGAGGTGCGTAGTAGGCAGCATCTTCATGGATACCAACTTCATGCACTGAAAAAGGTTGTAGGTCTCCTTTGATGCAATTTTCTTGACAATCTTTGCAGTATTTGATGCACTGATGTTGAGATGATGGAACCATATTGTGTTTATGAATCCATCGTCAGCCCAGCAGAGC
>NW_018165266.1:537996-542062 GCF_001263595.1 Phalaenopsis equestris | reverse complement strand
GGCTCTTTCTCCCTTTTGGTTGAATCCTCTTAAAATCATCTTATCGGGGATGAGCTCCTGAACGTCGAAGTCCAAATATGCGAACGTCCGTAGTCTCATCAAGATAAGTGATGCTCCAGGATCCACTAAAACTCTAGATAACTCAAACCGGCCAATGTTGACGGGGATGTAGAGCGGACGGTTGTGGTCGGCAGTGCCGAGAAGCATGTCTTCATCTGTGAAGGTTACCCCAGACTATTCTTTCAATGAACAAACTTCATCTGAGGATGTGCTGGTCAACTGAGCTAGGCAAATCTCTGGGTCCAGCAAAGCTGTAACCAGAGACTCTCTCATTTCCTATGACAGGATCAGAGCATCGTAGATGCTTAATCGGGCCGGCAACTTCCTAAGATGAGCTAGCACGTTGTAATCTACTTATTATAATTATCTGATTTTATCTTGATTATGTGGTTCTTTCACTGGTGGAGGTGGAGGTATCTCTTCTCGGGTAATTATCTGCTTTCCTTTATCTGTTTGAGCTGTTCTTGGTGGTAACACTTTTCCGCTCCTTAAGTTAACTTCTGTGATTTCTTCTTCTTGAGCTACCATTGTTGAATCTTCCAGTGTTTCCTCTTATTTGTAGGGAAGATCTAGGTTGATGGTAAGCGGTGTACCATGGTACTCGAGAATTGGCTCCTCGCTCCAGGTGCTGTCGTAAGAGGTGTCAATGATGTCTTCTTTGGACTTGACAACGAGTTCATCGGACTTGAGTATGATTTGAGGATCATTTTAGGGATCAAGATCAAAGTTAGATTGGTCAAAATCAATTACGTTATCACTAGAAACAAATAAAACATAGCTAAAATCAAAATCATTATAATCATAAGACTCCGGAGGGATAAAAAGATAATCATAGAAAGTCAGGGGTTCGCGGATTTTCTTCCCCGAATCTGAGACAACTAATCTGGTAGAGGTGGCCCCTATCCTACCACCCATGCTATCACATGCTATCAATCTTTGTAGTGACTCTTTTCTTCTTCTTCTTTGTTCTTGACGATGACGACTCTCCTGGCGAAACCTTCATCTCGGGATTGGTATGCTGCGGACTCTGACTGCGGACTCTGAATGGAGGCTTGACTCTGAATGGAGGCTTGTTTTGATGCATATTGGATTTTGTTCAGTATTTTCTTGGATGATCTGCACTATACCTCATTCCATCCATCTTCTCTGGTATATGCAGAAGATTATTTTGATGAATCGTGTATTTGATTGAGGACCCTTTTGAGTTTGTCCTATGTTGTACTCCATCCATCTGTTCCAGTATACGGATCGATCGGGGAGTTTGGCTCAGCCAAAATCAAATTTATGGAACCTTTTTCAGGTTCTCTTAAATATTCTTTTAGGATTGTTATGTTCCCTTCTTTAAGGTTCCTCTCCAGCCAGTCCTTAAAGACGAAGCATCCCTCTATAGTGTGTCCGACCAACTGGTGGTACGGGCAATAATTTGGTTGATTTTTCTTACCCACCTCTTCGGGCTTCTTTGGGTCTGGTAGTCTTAATTCCGGCTTCTTCATCAGACTTTTGAATATTTTAGGTATAGCTTCATCTTTAAAAGAATACACCATTTTACGTCGTTCTGACAGGGACATTTTCTTATCGCCTGTTCGAGGTGATCCTTCTTGAGGCGGTCGCTGGTTGGATTGACTACTCTGTTTCTGAGCATACTGTGACGAAGACTGTTGAGGATCTTTTGCATATATCTTCATTGGCTGCTTTCCTTTTTTGGTGGGCGCAACCACTCCTGATTTATTTTCAAACACTCTGGTCACCTTAGCCTTTTCGTGTGACTCCATGTGCTTGATTTCTTCTTGAAGACTGTTGGCTTTATTGAGTAGCTTCTCAAAGGATTTGATGATGAGTCCCTTGAGCATGAAAGCTACTGGTCCATGAATGCTCTTGAGTAGAATTTCAATCGCATGATGTTCCTATAGCTGAGGTTCACATTTCATGCTACGGTTTCTCCACCTGAAAATATAGTTCACCAAAGTTTCGCTAGGCTTTTGTTTTTCCATCATGAGCTCTCTAATAGACACATGATGTTGCGCCCCAGCAAATCTTTTCATAAATAGCTGTTCCAACTCGCTGTTCCAACTCAAATAGCTGTTCCAACTCCTAAAATTTTTTAACTGACCCGTTGGGCAACTCAGTGTACCGGTCGAAAGCAATTCCTGACAAGCTGCTGACGAACTGCTAGAAGAGTAGAGCTTCACTATTCCTCATGTTGCCACAGCTGGCTCAGAAATATGCTATATGCTATTTGGGATTCCCAGTCCCATCAAATATCTTGAAGTTTGGGGCCACAAAACCCTTGGGGAAAGACACGACATTGAATTCCTCTCGGTAAGGTCTACTCTTTAAAATTAATTCACCACCCTTAGATTGGGTTAAGGCCTCCCGAACTTGATCAATCATTTGTTTAAATTCTTTTTTTGGTATGACACTCGGTGGTGATTAAAAATCCTTTCTAGGTTGCTCATATCTATTTGCTAAAGCAACCTCTCTTCTTTCATCTGTGATGTGTATGATCTTCGGTTGATTGATCTCTGGAGAAGCAAATTGCCTCGCTTGTGATTGCCCTGAATAGTGGCCATGGTGGTCATTGCTGCAGCCATTTCTTCTATTCTTTTCTCCAGTAGGCTAACTTGTTCATCCCTTAGGAGGATAGCCCTACACAGCTGATAGCCTTAGGAGGATAGCCCTACACAGCTCATCTACGGCGTTCTCTTCGGTGAGAGGTTGAGCCTTGAACGTAGATGTGGATGCTCTAGTTTCAATTACATGGACTTCCCTGAAATTTTCCTCCAGGTAATCATTGTAATCAAAATTTTCCTCATTGCTATCGACTAAAACTCCGTGTTCTCGAGCCAGATCAGAAATCTTGATCCTGAGCTTCTCAACTTTTTCTTCAATCATCAATTCCTTGATCACTTTAAGATCTGGAGGACCCTGATAAACCTCCTCTTCTTGTTCCTCCATCTCGCTGGCTATTGTTGTGACGATGTCAGATATTTCAGACCCTGGCTTCATTCCAAGTTCTTGTCCTGCGGACTTACCGGACTGTATCGGTGCAGCGACCTTGGCTACCCATACTTTTTTCTTTTTTTACGATGATGTCTCAGGACGGAGTATCTCAGTAGAAACATCAGTATGTCGAGGGAAAGTATGCTCCCCATGGTGTAGACCGGCTATAGTGTCAGGTAATCGTCTTGTCTTTGCCTTTGAGATTGTAGGAATATCTCCATAATGGGTGACAGGTAAGATTTCTGGACCCAGTCTCGACTTAACTGGTTGATGGCCTGCGGTCCTGATGGCAGTATAATTTGTTTTAATCATTGCAGTATCAACTCTGTTCCCTAAATAGAACCAAACAGGGATGCGAGTAGGTGGCACTCCAGTTGTCTTGTGAGACTGTCTGGCGGACTTGACGTCCTTCAAAATTTCCTTCTTCATGCGAGGGGAAATTGCGTGTCCCACTCATTTAAGTAACTCGCTAACTAAACATCATTCTTTGGTGGCTAGCCTTTTGAAAATTGCACTAACTCGGGTGATAGGAGTGAACTTCTTTCTCTCCTGACCATGTCCATGAAGTGGTGGTAATGCAGTAGTGATTTTCCGGATATTCTCGTATCCATCGGTATCCGTCAGAGGATGGAATCTACTCCCTCGTAGGAGTGGAAAAATTTATGGTAATCATTCTTCATCTTGATGAGGCTCCTCTTCAACGGGTGTCTTCTCAAGAGCCTGGGCTTTGATCACCCTTCGAACCCTTCTGTTATGGTTCCTTTTTTGGGTTCGGGTCAGTGGTATAGTCCTCGAGCTTGATCTGATTTTAAACACGGGTGGTGGGACAGTTAATCCATCAATCACATCCTCAATAATCATTACTTCTTTCCCATTAGCATCAACAGGGATAACAGGTTTGGCAGGTGTCGTGACGGCAGTAGTTTTGGCCTTCTTGCAGGCAGGCAAGTCTTGAAGGCAGTTCAGGTTGAATTCTGCAGAAGGATCCTGTATTTCTGGAGCGGTA
>NW_018165266.1:535654-537977 GCF_001263595.1 Phalaenopsis equestris | reverse complement strand
ATCTTCATCACTACAAGACCTCCTTTCCCAAGGATGACCTCGAGATCTTCAAATCCGGCTCCAACTTTTGATGGTAGGAGCGAGGTAACAGGCTTTGTGGCTCGTTGGCAGGTTGCAAGAAAAGGTCAGTGTTGGTTAGGCCATTACAACAGGTTTTAAAACAGAAAGTTTCGGGGTTAGCTATATGGCCAAAACCTCGTAATTTTTAGTGCAAGCACTGAAAGTAGAGGTCGATCTATAGACCTGGCGGGTCTTAATTTATGGGTCTTAATTTATGGGTATTTTAATAATTTATGGGTATTTTAAAATTTTGTTTAAGAAAAATCAAGAGGTGGAAAAATTAATTAATATAAGAAAAATTTAAAGTGCGCACAACACAACACGATTTGGTTTAATTTGCAGAATAGCAATTCAAATTTGGAAGGGAGATGTGGAGTGGAGATGTGGAGTATTTTAGGATTTAGGACGCAGTGCGGGACCTGTTTAATGGCAGACAATCCCCAAGTGGAACTAGTCCACTGACACATCTATTGGGGGTCCGACCCCACATGAAAATTTAAAGAGTCCTTAATGGCCTCCTGAACCCCTCTGTTCAAAGATGGTTGAACAGATAGTCCTGAAGTCCAAAGAGTTAGCCGTACTTTCCCAAGACATAAATGGGTAAAGTATGCCAATGGAAGAAGGGTGATTTGGTTCAAGAGGGATATGGACATATTACCGATGTGTGAAGATAATATTTCTTGATTTGTATGGAGAGAAAAGCTTGTCCCCAGTGCAGTCGCCAGAAGCTTTCGGTCACGAGAATCAAAATCCCGTCGCTCGCTTTGGAAAGATGTTTTAAATTACATATGTATTTAGGTTTAGAAAAATATGAAATCAAACTGACCCCATATTTTTTATAGTTTAAATGAAAGAGCGTTGTAGCTCAAATCCTGTATCTATCCCGAAGAATAAACACAAGACTTGAGGATGAGGCTCAATCAAATAAACTAAGGAATATATGACATCTGTTTGGTCTACAAAACCTTTGTATTTTCCGACAAGTTCCCCTATTTAATATAAAGGATTAAATAGGGTTTATATTAAGCTGGGTTTGAACATGCTTCCTATAAGGGCATGCCCCTATAGTTAATTACATCTTAAATGACCAAAGTCACCTAAGAAAACTCTCAATAAAAATCAAGAAATATTATCTTCAAGGAGTTTCAAAGGGTAGGAATTTTCAATGAGATCAGACGTAGAGGTGTGAAATGGGATTGGTTCAAATTTAGAACATTTTATTGCAGAATCCAAAGAAGGAAGAACTACGAGATGTCATGGATCCAGAGGGGAACCCCGGTGACTTCTCAAGCTATCTTAATGCTTGGCTTAAATTTAAAGAAGAAAATTTTAAGTGTTTCATCCTGTCAATTTTATTAGTTAGGTCTTACATTCATGTGAAACGATCACACAAATAGACTGGAGGATGTGAGGATTTAGGCCGTGACAAACGAGAACCTCGGAATCCTAAGATGAGTTAGGACTAATATTGTATAGCAGGACTATGAAAAGGCCTAAAGATAAGGTGGGGATTTACGTTGCATAAGCAAGCAACCTCAAAATCCTATGGCTTTGTTGTTTAAGTTTAAGGAAGGAAGATTGGTTTAGCTGAGGAAGCCAGGTTTTGCTGTTGAAGATGGTTGTGCTGCCTACCATGCTAGCTCCCAGCTCCTTGCCGCGATGAGTTTGAGTTTTCTAGTGTGTCAAGTTATGATGTCAAATCAGATGGCCCTATGGTTGTAGTTCTTTAAATTTTATGAGGGGCATGTTAAATTTGATTAGAGCAACGCCGGTTAGGTTTCTACGGTTCCCTCGTTTTGGCACCACTATTGTATATTGGATTCACTTAGTCCTAATGAACTTACTAAACTCAATTTAATGAGTTCCATAATTTCATTTAGACCGTGAGAAGCCTCGTTAGCAACCGTAGGTTGCCTCCTCCGAGGGATTCCTGATCATCCGATAGAGACATCTTAATTTAGTTGCAATTGTAGTTTTTTGTGATGTTTATGATTAAATTTTGAGTTGTTTTATATTTTGAATGTTGTGGCGGTGAATTTTATCTTGGTTGATTTTAGTTTTGGTTTTGGTTTTGGTTTTGTGGTTATCATGATAGTTTTAGTTTTCATGCAGGGTGACATCGTTGTTTAGCATGCAAATTTTTGTAAGCATAAAAGTATAGCATAAAAGTACAAGAAAGACAACACTGAAAAACTGTAAAAGCGTACCTGACGAGTCTTCTCGTTCCACCACCTGAAACTTAAAATGCATGTCAGGGAAATTC
>NW_018165266.1:516970-535142 GCF_001263595.1 Phalaenopsis equestris | reverse complement strand
GGACAAGTGAGGTTGGTTTCTACCAGTTAACCCCTTGTGCTTCAAATATCCAAATATGTTAATTAGAATAAAAAAAATTTCTCATTTCCCTTTCTGAAATTAGACCTAAATGTTAATTAAGGCTAAATTTCCAAAATTACACATTTGCCCTTAAGGTTCTATCACTTCATAATTCATCAAATTTATTTCAAATGACTTTATAATTTTTATCCTATCTCACTCATGGGTCAATTGAGACATCAGAGGAGAAAGTGTGATTTTTCAAAATTTAATTTATCCATATAAATTTAATCTACATAATATTTTTAATGCAAAAATAGGATTTTTTAAAGAAAGTACATGAGGTTGATATTCATGAAGACTTGCCCAAGTTAAATCTTAATCACTTGAAATTTTTTACTCTAGGTAGGCATAGAACAAAGAAGCCTTCAGACCAAATTTCATGTTTTTTTGAATTTTATTTGAATTTTAAGAATTATTCTAAATTCTGTGGTGTTTATCAATTATAAAATATTTTAAATGTGGAAAATTAAGTTTTATATTTTTATTAAATCTCTCTAATGTCTAGGAACATAGAGAAAAAAATTTCACATTTTTCTGATTTTTCTTTGAATTATTGGAATTATTTTAGTGAAAATTCATTTTTAGCATTTAAAAATTATTTTTGAGCTTCAAAATTCAATATCTTTATTTAGAAAATTAGGAAAAATATCCCAATTGTTCCTAAGTGCTTAGAAAGTAATTTAGAATATTTTCATGAATTTTATTATTTTTGTGATTTTTATGGATTTTTTAATTATTTAAATATTTAAAAATAGGCTAAAAAATTAAGTTTTTATTTTAAATACCCTTTTATTTTAGAAAATATCTCTGATCACAGAGAACTCAAAAAAATAAGTTTTTATAAATTTTTGAGTTATATTTTGATTTTTAAAAAAATCATTTAAGTGCTAAAATAATATTTATCTTTAAAAATCAACTTATGTTACCAAATGAACTCAAAATACTTTGAAATTTTTATGGTGAGTTCTCTGAATCCTGGACAATAGTGGAGCTCAAAAATAAAGTCATTTAGATTTTTGTATTTTCCAAAATTAATTACTTTAGTGTTTTAGGGTTGGTGAAGATTAAGTACATTATTAATGACTTAACTCATGAAGTTATTTCCAAGGGGTCATAGTGAACCTTTCAAAATTTTCTTGGAATTTTATAAGCAACATGCTAATTATCATGATTAATTTATGCAAATAATAGACATAAACTTGGAAAATATGGATCTCTGTCCAAGGACCTTCTCTGACTTTGGAAAAATCAGAGGATATTACCTAAGATAGAGGCAACAACATGCTAAAATTTCATGCCATGGTGATATTCCTACATGCATGGAGAATCAAAACATTCAAATCAGTGTTTAATTAATTAAAAATAAAATATGCATCAAATGAACTCCAAATTATTTCCACATTGTTTTCCTCTATTCACTGAGTAAGAGGGTATTTTTATTTTATTTTTGTGATTTTTTCTACACCAAGATATGGATTTTTGAAGCTAGTGTTATTTATTTAAATAAGAAAATCCCTATTTTTCTATTTAAACGTGTGGTGTTGACTGTATCCACGGCATCTCCGAAGGCACGCGTGGCGCGCTCTGATTGGATGTCGGCATCCATGTAGCCGCTGACTCGGTCCGCGGTTCATGTAAGGAAGCGTTGTCTGGCTCGATCTCCTCCGTCCATCTGATACACGAGCGATCGGACGGCTCCCCTTCATTGTCCTCAATAGAGTGATCCCGTGATCGCCCACACTAAAATCCTAAGATGTCAGCCTAGACTCAACCAAATCACTTCGAGTTTGATCCTATAGACTCGTCTAAGTGAGATGAACATATCCGTACGGTAATCATGCAATTAAATTAAGCCTAATCAAATGGACAATCAAAATATGCTCGGGAAATATGCTCGGGAGCTCGGGAGGAGGAGAGGTTCAATACCTTGGCTCTGAGAATCGAAGCTTCGATCAGAGGTGTTCGACACGTTTGTTGGAGTGCAAGGAGGCTAGGGATTGAGCCTTTTGTCTTGGTGTAAGGCCTAGGTATGATTTCGATTAAGCCCAAATTGAGGTGTTCATCTAGAGCTATGTTAGGGTCTCTGTGGAAGAGGAATTTGATGTGGCTTCTCTTTCTTTCACTGTGGTGAAGGTGTGGTTAAGTTTAATTTGAGTTTGGTGGACTGTGGAGATGTATTGAGCTTTGTCGTAATTTTAAGCAGAAGTTTGAGCTCAAAATTGAGCTTCCACAGTGGGAATCAATGGGGGAAGGTGGTTGGCTTGAGCTGAGGAGGTCTCAAAGAGTCTATTTGAGCAATTTAGAGGGCTCTCTCTGAGAAAATTTCAATTCTCCCTCCATGGTCTTGGAGGGGAGCTTTTTATAAAAAAAATGGCTTGGGGTGGCTATCATGGCCAATTGGGGGGTGAAATGTGCTGCCTAGGTGGAGGGCAGAGAGGCTCCAACATTTAATTTGGATGAGGTGGCCTATTGTATTGAATTGGGTTTAATCCCATGGGGGTGGCTCTTTATTTTGGTGTTTTCCAGCCACTAGGTCGGCCGGCCAGGCCAGGGGAGGTGGTCAGAGAGCTCAGGGACCTCTGGGGAATATGTCACAGCAATTTATTGCAATGAGGTATTAATTTGGCAAAGTATCAAAGGCCTAAGCAAATATAGAATCAAAATCCCTTGATTTAGGGGAGCTTTGGTCCATGGCCTAACTTAGGTGGTTTTATGGGGTTTAGCTTGGTCACTATGGTCCAATTAATGGTTGTGGAGTCATTAATTCGGTGGCTTTGGGGTGGTTAGACTAATTTTAGTGCATGGGTCCAATGTGGGTTCAAATGACCAAAAATTGGGTTTGGGCTAGTCTAGCCATGCCAATTGGCCCACATAAATATTGCATTTAGTTTATATGATCATAAGGAACAACTTTGGTGAAGGATGGAAGTGGTTTTGATAAAGTTCTTTTGAGTTCAATTAGGGGGTCAATTTGAAGGATTTTGGAGATTTGGTCAATTTGGGTATATTGGGCTAGATTTTGGTCTAGATTGGGTTAGCCTTGGGCTAAGTCCAAATTTATTCTTGAAAATAGTCAATAGGAACCTCATGAAGAGTTTTCAACATAAATTGGGTGCCAATTTTGGGGTTAAGGCATTCAATTTGATGAGATTAGGTCATGTGGCCAAAATTGGGGCTTTGATCTAAATCAAAATTGGGCTCAAATCAAATCATGGACCAATTGGGCTTGGATTTGGTTTATATTGCTCATATGAAGGGTGAATTTGAGTTTATAATTGAAATTGGGGAAATTTGAGACCAATTTGATAGACATTTGAGGTAGATTTGGGGAAAAATGGGTCTTTAAAAAGAAATTTGAGGGTTTTGGTCAAAGATGGTCAAATTGGCCAAATTGCGTCATGTGGTAGTTGAGGAAAACGAAATTGAGAATATTTGGGAGGTTTTTAGAATTTTTAGGATTTTTTAGAATTTTTGAAATTTTGGGCCTAAAAGGGGCATTTTGGTACTTTGGCAAATTTTGGTGATTTTGAGTAGTTTGGGTGTTTTCAAGGTGTTTGAAATGATTTTTGAACCAATTTGGGTATTTTGGGTAAATTTGAGAATTTTGGCCAAATTTGGGGTCCCAAGGGTATCTAGGTAATTTGGGGAAGTTTAGGGGCAAAAGGCTAGGTTGGGTATCTTGGTAGAGTTGGAGTGCCAACCACCATCAATAAGCCATGGACCAATAGAAACCCCATTTTGGGTCCTCTATGTAGTGGTCTTAGTTAAAACCTAGTCTAGGGCTAGTGGGTTTAGGGGACCACCTACATGAGTCTCCCAAAAGTATCAAGGGACCAAAGCCTAGACGTTTAAGTTTAGGATTGTGAGTGATTGTGAGTGCAAGTATGTACCTTAAGCCCTAGACCAACACTCAGGGTCAACCCTAAGGTCCAGCAGTCCTAAGGGTGACTCATCTTGAGTTCTCTCATAATGACCCCACCTACTAAGTGCTGGAGGTTAGGACCAATATGTGGAATTTCAGGTTGAGTAGAGAAAAGTTTGGAATTTCTAATGGTGAGGGTTCCTTTTCTAGTTTTCTAAGAATAGTCAATAGGAAAGTCCTATGGCTAGACCTTAGGCTACTAAAGTAGAAAAAACTAAACCTCAACCAAAAGTGAGGTCAACAAGGGTCTGGAGAAATTTTGGCAGAGTTTGGCTAATGTTTGAGCATACATCATTCTTTGGCTGTGGAGGGTGCTTAATTTATAGGGAGAGTCATGGCTTTCATCAGAGCATGCCAAGGTGGAAGGGGAGCCACTTAGGTGGAGGTGAGAAAAGCTTTAGTGGTTAATGGGGCTTAGCCACCTTAGATGGGTTCAATTTTGGGTTTTAACCTTTTGAGGCTTCTCAGCCATGGTGTTTTCCGGTTGCTATGGTGGCTGGTTAGCCAGGGTCAAGTCACCTCCAAGCTCAAATGAGCCAGGTAGGTTGAGAGGTGGAGTCTATTTGGGTTAATGGTGGCTCCATGGTGAGTATCCAATGGGAAAGTGAGGTTTGGGCTAAGTTGGCTAGCTTGGGTTTGATCTCATGATCACTTGGCTAATCATGGCCCCAAAATGGTTAAGGCTGATATTTAAGGTCCTTAAGTAAGTTTTGGTGAAGTTAAATGGTCGGTTTGGGGATTGGGCAAGAGTTTAATTGTTGCTGAATGAGGTAAATTCCAAGTGAGAGAGAGAAGGAGGATTAGTCACCTACACTTGCGAAATTTGGCAAATTTGACTTTATGATTCCCATGGAAGGCTCCATGGGCCATGTCGTGCTATGTTTGAGCCCATGGAAATGTTTCATGCAAAAGGAGTTTGTAATTTTTATGCATTTAAATAAAAAAGGGTCAACATGGCTTGGTTTAGTATGATGCCATGGTTAAATGCCTTAAATGCCATGAGATGATGGAAAAAATATTTCTTTGTCATGTGGGCTCAAATTCGATTTTCAAAATTAATGTCATGGGCTTTTGAAAATGCTTATGGGTATGGGCTTTTAAATATACATGACGGATTTTGATTTCGGAAATTGATCATGGGCTAATTAAATAGATTTCAATTCAATTGAAAATGGATTTAGACATGCTAGAATTTAATGTAAATTTGAAATTGAGGCATTTGATTGATCATGAAGTTCAATTTGGGTGATTTTGGATTTTGGATCAATTTGAGGCAATTCACTTGGACTTGGATTTGGAGTTTGGAATTGAGTTTAACTGGGCTTGAATTTGGTCTCAATTGGATTAGTACATGATGAATCTGAGTTTAAAATTGAAATTGGGGAGATTTGAGATCAATTTGGTGGAGATTGAAGGTGAGTTGGGGACTTTAGGCACTTAGGGGCAAAATTGAGATTTTGGTTATAATGAGTCAATTTGGTCAAATTAGACCCAATGGATGGTCAAGATATGATTTTAGGGGTGTTTGAAATGATTTTGAAAGATTTGGGAATTTTTGGGCCACCAGGGGAATTTTGATAATTTTGACAAATTTGAGGGTATTTTGGTAAATATGAAACTTTTGGGATGTTTTGGGTAACTTGGATGGTATGAAATGGTTTGAAATGGTTTTTAAATAAAATTTAGGGGTTTGGGACAACCTTGGAATTTTTAGGGTGCCATGGGAAATTTGGTAATTTTAGGAAAGTTTAAGGCTAAAAGGCCAAAATAGGGTAATATGGTAAGGTTGAGGTTTGATGTAAATGCTGATCATAGAAGCACCCTCTTGGTGCCATGAGATCAAAGAAACCCCACTTTTGATTCTCCATGTGATGGTCTTATCCACCCTAGCAAAGGACTAAGGGTTTGGGGGACCACCCACATTGGTCTCCAAAGAGGTTAGGGAACCAAACCAAACTTGTGTAAGCTAGGGCTCAAGGCTGCAAGTGGAAGAGTGAAGTGCAAGTTTGTGTGCTAGACCAAGCCACATCACCCAGGGGCAACCTTAAGGTCAAACAGTCCTATGGGGAACCCTCCTTGTGCTCCTCTATATTGGCTTCACCTACTAAGTGCTAGAGGTTAGAACCAAAATTTGGAACTTTAAGATGAGCAGAGCAGAGTTTGAAATTTCTATTTGTTAGGGTACCATTACTAGTCCTCTAGGATTAGTCAACAAGAAAGTCCTATGGCTAGATCCTAGGCTCCTAAGGAAGAAATACTAAACCTCAACAAACAATGAGGTCACCAGTGCTCCTTCAAACTTATTATTTGATATCATTTGGATAATATTAGGTTTAAGTTCAAATGAATTAGCCACTACAACAGCTTTTTGAATATTATAATGAAGTTCATCTACTGTAGGGTTTTCATAATCTCTTAAAGGTCATAATCTCTTAAAAATTTCAGCATTTTGATTATTTTGATTTGCCATTTCTTGAAATTTTTGGTCTTTTTCTATATTTTTTATTTTTTTGATTTTTCTAATAGGTCTTTTTCTATTCTTTTTCTATATTTTTTATTTTTTTGATTTTTCTAATAGTTCTTTCTAATTTAGAGTCTTAGGGCACTAGTCCTTTAGAACCTGAACTACGCATACATTACTACAAAACAACATAAAATAAAATCACACAAACGAGAACTTATGTAAAAACAACACTACAACAGCCCTATAATAAATCTAAAAGTTTAAATAAGACTATTTAAAAATAGAAATTTGCTTTTTAAAAACTTCTTCAAAAATTTTTATCCTTCTCGGCAACAGCAACCGAAAACTTGATTCTGATTTTATATGATACTACAACGTATGCGATTATATTCTTAATTTTTTTCTTATATTTCTTATTTTGCAACGACGCCAAATCCTTGATCTCGGGCAACTGCTAAGCAAAAAACTTGACTTTGAAGCAAATAAGAATTCAATTATTATATTTAATATGAGATATTACGCAAGTATATGTATCGTTATCAAGTAATATAGGACTTTTTGATTAAGCCCCGAATATTGAACCCATGGGGAGAAATACAATATGTCACTAAATAAGAAGAAATTAGATAACAAATTCTACCTTTCAAAATATTCTTACTCAAACTAAAGATGTCATAATACGAAGGAAAGTTTGATTCTTTTTGTAATTTTTTTTTTAATTTGAAAATAAAGTAAACAACTAAATTTAACTAGATATTCGTAAGATAAAGGCAATATAAATAAAATATCTTTTTCCTTATCATGAATCTATAACAAGTATAAAAATTTTGTTGTGGATGTATTCAAATTGTGTTGTGTCAAATAGGAGCAGTAGTATTCTTTACTTTTATTAGAGATGATATAAAGAACATTGCCTAGTTTAAAGTTTGAATAGTCTTGAAGACGGGCTAGGTATGGAAGATACTAGCTCTCACTCTAGAGTTCCCTCTTCTCCTCCACCTGTGGGCTAACATCTCGTATCAAAACCTAAAACTATAAACTAAATTGGGAGCTTTAGCCTATCACACTAAAGTCCTCTAATTCTACACCCTTCAAAGTTTGTTTCCCTATTTATTTGCACTCAATCATATGAATTGCATACTCATCATACAATCTCATGTGATTCTTACCATTTGTTGACTGAGACAATATCATCTCGGATCTTACATGTCCTAAAAAAAAAATATTAGCATCTTAATAGGCCAAATCAAGAAGTAAATGAAGTATAAGGTTTAAAATCATCACAACTTATTCCAACATTAAAAATTAATACTTCACACAACTTCCATCTAATACTCAATCACTTATTCTGTTAAGGAAAAAGATAAAGAAAATTACTCAGATATCTTGGAGAAAACACTTGCACACTAAAGTTTGAAAGTAGAAATCATGGCAAACAAATAAGAAGTCTAAATTAAAATCAAATGTAGTCACAAAAATAAAAACTTATCTCAAATCCTCTCCACCAAACTCTTTAAGTTCCTTTGAATCTCTTATCTTCCTTTCTATTACAATACTCTCTACTCACTCACTAGAACTCCTCTCCTTCTTCTCTCTAAAAGTATCATAATTAATTTAAGAGAGAGAGAGAGGTGTCGATGGTGTCTAGAGGGGGGCAATGGCTCCTCTTCAATTCAATCCAATTTCTTTTGTTATAAATTTTTAAAAGGTGCATTGGTGTCTATTCAAAATGTGTCCACATTCAATGACTTTTACAAGAGTTTCCTCCTTTCAAAAGCCAATTGAATGTATGTTTGTGTCCATTAACTACATTTTCAGCAAGAGTTGCATTAAACAACTCTTCAAAAAAATTTCTGAAATTATTAAATCATCAAATAACTACTTCTAGCACTAGTGCGAGGTACTTGGAGCTTTGACGCGACCTTCTCGATTTTACTAGCGCTTAAGCGCCAGTGATGGGCACTTATGTGCTATGGTTCTTTTGCACACCTTCTTCATTTTTGCTCCAAGTTTGATCCTTTTTTACTCCTTCCATAATTTTTCATCCATTTGATTGTACCTGAAAGAAAAACACACAAAAACCTTCCATTAAAGAGTAATATCTCAAAAATAGATATAAAAAGTGTACATAAAGACTATATATTTTAGGTGTATCTCACAGCATAAAATATATACTACTCTTGCATTTAAATTGGAGCAAAAGATTAACAATAGAACTAACAGTTTAACAAAAATAAATAAGTAAAGAAACTAAATCTAAGAACACTCCAACAAAAATACAACTAATCACTGGCATAATAAAGTTCAAATACTCAAACACATCAAAAGAAAGAAAGAAAACAACACACTAGACAACAACATCTTCATCATCACCAACATCATCATCACCATCATCAGCATCACTATCTCCCAAATCTATATCCTCTTCTGTCTCAAAAGTCCTATATTTTGTGAAAATGGAGTGAGTTGGAAATTCCAGAGAACGATCACCCCTCATGTATCTCATCAGAGCCTCATCATAGACAAAATCATACTCAGCCTTCCTTAATATACTATCACCACTATGGTACAAGTGAGATTCAATGTCATTTACCTGATTCTATAAGGTTATGATATCTCCTTGCCGATACATCATTTTTTTGTAAAACATAATCCAGATAAATAGTATTAGAAGTAGATGTTTTAGGAGTAGAAGCAGGAGCAGAAGTAGAAGCTGAAGAAGAAGGTATGTTAACTCCAGTCTTAAGTATAGTCCAAAATGCCTCTCATATTTTTCTAAGTTTATTTTTCCAATGGGTTTATGTGATGGCAAAATTTCTTCCCAAGTCTCATAATCCACACCAGATTCAACACACAAGGTAGTAATAAGAGCAAGGTAGCCCAAACCACGTATAGTTCCTCCTTTCAAGGAAACAAACATGTTTGTATAAATAAGGGAGCCAATGTCAATAGGTTTCTTCATCTAAGTCAATAGTTTAAAATGGATCTCTCACGTGTTACCTCACTGAAATGATTGGTAGGCAGTAATCTACTAGATATGAAATAGTGTCATGCACGAGAATGAACATTAAGTTTTGAGAAAGAAAAGTTTACCCGAAAAGAAAAGTTTACCCGTCGCCCATTTATAATCTTCTAGACTCCACTTCCATCAGTTAAGAATCTCATAATCTCATCCAATTCATCATCAGTAGGATGGAACTCAGAAAAGAAACACATTGGAACATTGTGCAACATGTATATGTGCTTAATATGAATAGAATTGATATCCACATATTACCCTTGTAAAAAAACCAAATCATTAGATTCATCCGGCAGATTAGCATAGAACTCTCGAACAACTAAAATTATAGTTACGGTAGTGAAATAACAAAATTTTCCCACTATCACTCCACAATCAAGTATTCAATTGTTTCGCTAGGATGTAAAAAACTGTGTTCTGCAATTAATTTCTTTGATTGCAGATCATCGTACTTATCCCATGCCCTTACATTGGAGAACTTATTAGAATCAAAAATAACTTTCTCCTTGCCTCTCTTAATTTTAGGAGCCATGTTTAATCTAAATAAAATTTCAAGATAAATTCCAGAAATTACAAACTCAACTTTAAGCGGCTCCTAAAAACACAATCTAAACATAAAATATCATTCAACCATGGATTTCATACTACTTTCATCATGTTTTAAAATTTTCATCCTAATCCACAATGTGGATGAAATCCATTGTCAAATAAAAAATTTTCAAATCTAAAGTGAAGATCTTACCCAAAGATAAAGAAATCCAAAGTTTAGAGGCCTAATTCCAAGCTAATCAAGCACAAAATGAAACCCTAGGGGAGCAAAATGCAAAAAAATGAAGGAGATGAACCAAGGTTGAAATTGGAGAAAACTATGGGTCTAGGCTCTCAAAATCACTCACAGGTTAGTTCAGCGCTATAGCACCCGACAGTAGCACTATAGCGCCCTGCTAGCCTGATGAATAGCGCTATGGCGCCATTCATACCCATCTAGATTTTAAAAAAAAATTATATTTGAAAAAGAAACAGAAAATCTAGGATGTAGAAAGGCTATTCTTCAAGTTTTAATGACCACTTTTATAGTTATTAAGTTTGTTTTCATTACAAAAACAAATTAATGCACTAACTTTGATTTCCAGTCTCAACATAGAAACAAACACACTAACAAGATAAAAGAAAAATACAGAAGAAAAATACACTAAGTTTAAAATTTAAAACTAAAGTTAGCAAGATTTTTAAAACTAAAGTTAGAAAGTTAGCAAGATTTTCAACTTTCCACAAGACATAGAAATAAGTTCAATCCTCTCTAACTAAAACACAATAATCAACGCACAACAACAATTACTACCCTAGAATTTAAAAAAAAAATACTAACAAAACACAACATCATAATACAATTAAATAAAATAAAAGTCTGACGCATCACAAGGTCTAAACAGGTACAAAAATGTAAATGTAGCAAGTCCAAACCATGTAGTCGAACACATATTACAAACATAAAAATAAATCAGTCCTCCTCCTCATCATCATCAGAATTAACGCTATTCCAGATTTCTGTAGGCTCATAATCAGGGTATCGAGGATATGAAAGAAATTGCACTCCTTGGTTACCCCTAATGAGGTTTTCCAAAGATTAATGAAATTTCTCTTCATAATCACTTTTTCTTATAATCACTTTTTCTTCTATAATCACTTTTTCTTCTATTATACCCATCAATATGACCTGCAAAGCTTTCTAACTTTCGTACCTTATCTGTGGTATAGTTAATATTGTCCATCATCCTCTGCAATAATTGAATTTGAGTTTCCATAGTCTCACCTCTTGAAGTAGAAGCTCGTGAGGTAGATGGTCTAGATGTAGAAGCAGTAGAGGTAGAAGCAGCAGACATTGCCATTCCATAACTCCTTGAAAATCCTCCTCTCCAGTCAAAACTAGAATGCTCCAAATACGACTTCACATTCACACTTGTAATTGGCTTTAGAAGAAATAGTACTTCCCCCCAGCTATCATATCTTACTCCAGCCTGCTCACACAAAGAAAATATTAAGGAAGCAAACCCCAAACCTGCAGTAGTAACGACAGTGGTAGAACTGATGATAGTCTGATAGATCAAAGCTCCAATGTTGATGAGCTTTCCTTCTTGAATAAAATAGTTCAACGTTGCTCTCTCTATGATAACTTTGCTGAGATGATTTGTCAGTAATAGACGGGCTAAAATAAAATAGTGTCATGCCTTTGAAGGTGCACTCAGCTTTGAGGTGGAAAAATTGACTCTTCTTTCATTTGTAATCTTGTGGAGGCCTCTTCCAACGGTTAAATAGGAAATAATCTCATCTAGCTTCGTCTCAATAATACTATAGTTCACATAAAAACACAAAGTATCAGGTGGTAGATGGTAAAACATATTGATTACCTCTAGCGAAAAAGGTATAAATTTTCCTCTAACCATGACTCGATCATCTTCAACCTCGGAAAGGTTAGCATAGAACTCCCTAACTACAGAAATAACGGTCACAACAGAATCATTCCTATTGTTGGCGAATGATCGGATCTTCTACGGATCCACCTGGATTCTTGAAACATCACTCCAGGTTAAGTTTTCGTGATTGCAGAGCATCACTATACCTATCTTGAGCTTTCAAACTCACAAACTTGCTTTAATCAAAGTGGCTTTTTCCTTTGCTCCTCTTTATTATTGGTGGCATTCTACAAATTTCATAAAATTTCTCAATAGCTTCAAAAATCAAATCTAATCTACTAAACTCAACTTCTATAAGCATAAACTACACTTTCTATGAAATTTTCATATATTTTTGCTCATTTTTCACCATGAATAGTGATTTTTGGGTTCTTCTAAATGTACTCAAAATACATGGTGAAAAACAAATTTTTTACATAGAAGTGAAGCTCTTACCTCAAGAAATCCAATATAGCAATTTTTTTCTCAATTCCACCAAGAAATCTCCATAAAATAGCTTGCCCTAGACTTCAAAATCATGAACTAGAGAGGCAGAAGGTGACGGTGAGAGTAAAAATGGTGATTTTTGGGGTTATTTTTCACTTTTAATTGTTCGCGAACTAGTTTTTGTGAATCAGAGCTTCAACGCAAATAATTGGTGCTTAAGTGCCTGCCTCTTGGTTTGCATCGCGCTTAAGCGCAAGAATGTGGCACTTAGGCGCCAGTGCATGATTTTTGATATTTTTTAACCTAAGTAAAATGCACTTTAAGCCTAAGTATACCACCCCTAATTGGTCTCACAAGACTTAAATGACTATTTTCCTCTCCCTTAACTCTCCTTTTTTTCTCAAAATTCTCCAATATAACTCATTTAATTTGAGGCTAAAATAACATAAATTTTCACACAAGCAAACATATACATTCATTTACAAACTAGTACAAGTACATATAACACTTAATTCTCACTCCAAATAGTCTCGGATGAGAAAATCTTTCTAAATGATAACACTAAACAAACTAACATAAACTCCAAAAACAGTATTTAACACTTAACACATTAAACAACAACTCCTAACAAACAAACTTTAACTCTAAAATAATTCCATTCTTCAGTTGTTGGGACAAATTTTGGTCTTTCATTTGTCTCTCCTGGGGCAATCGAAATATAAAGCTGATAAAACGAACGGTGATGATGAGCTCTGATACTATCTTCTTCTATCCATTTCTTTATAAGATACATCTCCTTATCTGCTTCCTCTATATAACTAGTATGGTTGAATTGCATTTTTAATTGTAATTGTCATCCAATATGTAGATGTGCATGAATCTCAATTACCTTTGTCTCAAGTAAAGTCATGATAGTCTCAATTTTGTTGATCTTTTCTGATATTCCTTCAATACAAATGGCTAAGAGACCGTTATACATCTCTTGTTCACTTTGACTAATGAATCTCTTCCTCATGGTTCTTCCTCATGGTCTCTCATGGTCTCTTCCTTCTTCTTCAAATCCATCTCCCATGAAGACATCTTCTCAAAATCTCTCCCTCTTAGACTTTAGGGCTGAAAAGGATCTGGGGTGAAATTCCTCACAAAACCCTTCTATTTATAAGCCTAAATCCCTCTAGTAACTCCTAGACACTTCCTAAAATTGCCTTAGCACATTTTAGTCAACCAATTTCCCATTAAACCTTCTAGAATCCAAATTTTGCACATAGTTTTTAACTCCCGCGCTTAAGCACCGAATATTGGTGGTTAAGCGTCAATGCTTAATTTTGCACCAGTCAACTTAACGTCCAAATCCTCATTTTAGCACGTATAGATCACTAAATAAAGTCTTAAAATCAATAATACCACATAATAGTCTCAAAAACTCTACCTCAAATTTTCTTAATCTCACACAAACAACAATCAAAGCAAAACACACTAATAATTATGGGTTGTCTCCCACTTATGGGTTGTCTCCCATATGGGTTGTCTCCCACAAAGCGCTTGGTTTAATGTAATCAGCTCGATGTAACCAGTGCTTATTCTAGTTGACCCAACAACATAAGATCATTCAATGATCGTTAAATTTTTGATGATCCCCTACTAAATAAGGTTTCAGTCTATGCCCATTTAATTTAAACACTTTCTCAGGTTTAGGATCTTTAATATCCACAGCACTGTATGGATAAACTTTTATCACGACAAATGGGCCCATCCACCTAGACTTAAGTTTGCCGGTAATTAATTTTAAACTTGAATTATAAAGCAAATCTTGTTGCCTTGGCTGAAAATTTTTAATAAGAATCCTTTGATCATGCCACTTCTTCATCTTTTCTTTGTAAATCTTAGCACTCTCGTAAGATTCATTCCTTATCTCTTCAAGCTCATTTAATTGCAATAATCTTTTCTCACCAGCATCTTTCAAATTATAATTGAACACTTTAATCGCCCAATATGCTTTACACTCAAGTTCAACTGGTTAGTGACAAGTTTTCCCAAATATTTGTCTATATCGGGACATTCCTATAGGAGCTCTGTATGCAGTCTTATAAGCCCACAAAGCATAGTCAAGTTTGCAGACAAATCCATTTTGGTTGGATTCACAGATTTTTTCATAATTCTTTTAATCTCCCAATTTGATAATTCAGCCAAACCACTTGTCTGAGGATGATAAGCAGTAGCAATTCTATGGTTTATATGATATTTCTTTAATAATTTCTCTATTATGACATTTTTAAAATGACTTCCCCCATCAGTTTTGATAACTCTCGGCATCCCAAATCTATAAAATATGTTCGATTTCAAAAATTTTGTAACACTTTGACCATCACATCAAGGTAAAGCAACATCTTCTATCCATTTAGATATATAGTTCACTGCTAACAATATAAATAAATTTCTGAAAGATGGTATAAATGGTCCCATGAAATATAATCCCCAAACAATAAATATTTGAAATTCTAGCATATAATTGAGGGGCATTTCATTTCTTCAAGAAATATTGCCTACACATTGACATCTATCACAAGTTTTAATATAAGCATTAACATCCTAAAGATAGTAGGCTAATAGAATTCAGATTATAAAATTTTGTATGTTGTTTTATCAATACCAAAATGTCCCCCAAAATCAAAATTATGACATTTTTGGATAATTTCATAGGTCTCTTCTAAAGGTACATATCTTCGAATAATAAGATATTTTCCTTGTTTATATAAAAATGGGTCATCCTAAAAATAAGTCTTAGCTTCAGAAATAAATTTCCTCTTCTATTGGTATGTCATTCCATAGAGTATAATATCACTAACAAGAAATTTCACAATGTTGGCATACCACGGAACACGCCACTCATTAATATTGAACAATTTTTCATCTGAAAAATGTTCATTAATTTCTTTTTCAAAATAGAGTGGTTTTCTAACTAAATAAATGATCAACAATTTAATTTTCAGTTCCCTTCCTATTTACTATTTCAAAGTCAAATTCTTGCAAAAGAAGAATCCATCATATGAGTCTTGGTTTAGCATCCTTTTTTTTCATTAAGTACTTAATAGTAGAAGGATCTATATGGACTATGAAATGAGTCCCAATTAATGTTGATCTAATTTTATCAAACTTATATAATAGTTCTAATAAATCTTTTTTAGTTGTTGTATAATTAATTTGAGTTTCATTAAGAGTCTTACTAGCATAGTAAATTACTTTAAAAATTTTATCATATCTTTGTTTTAAAACAGCTCTAATATCATAATCACTAGCATCACCCATCAGTTGAGAAGGTTTATTTTACCCAATCTAGTGAAACTATAATTGGTACAGCGACTAATTTTTTTTTTAATAACTCAAAAGCTTTTAGGCACTCTTCATCAAAATTGAAAATTGCATCTTTCTCCAGTAAATGGCATATAGGCTTAGCAATAGGCTTAGCAATTTTTGAAAAATTTTTGAAAAGTCTTTAATGTATTGTCTGCAGAATCCAACATATCCTAAAAAACCCCTAATTTCCCTTACACTTGTTGGATAAGGTAAATTAGAGATCACTTGAATTTTAGCAGGATCGACTTCCATACAATTTTCTGATATTTTATGTCCTAATACAATTCCTCCTGCTATCATAAATTGACATTTTTCCCAATTAAGAACTAAATTTGTTTCTTCACAGTGCTTAAGAACTTTTGATAAATGTTCTATAAATGAGTCAAATAAAGTTTCAAACACTAAAAAATTATCCATAAAGACTTCAATCCCTTTTTTAATTAAATCACAAAAAATTGTCATCATACATCTTTGAAATGTAGTAGGGGCATTACATAAATCAAAGGACATTCTTCTAAAAGCAAATGTACCATACAGACTGGTAAAAGTTGTTTTCTCTTGATGCTCAGGAGTTATTTATATTTGGTGATAACAGGTATATCCATCCAGAAAATAAAATAATTTATGCTCAGCTAGTATATCCAGCATTTGATCGAGAAAGGGTGGTGGAAAATGATCTTTCCTAGTGGGAAGATTTAATTTTTTGTAATCAATGCATATTCGCCACCCTGTGACTTGTCTAGTAGACTTGTCTGTAGGTATTAACTCATTATGCTCATTCACAATCACAGTTACTCCTCCTTTCTTAAGAACGTAGTGAATTGGACTAACCCATGCATATCTTAAATAGGGTAGATAATTTCAGCATCTAACTACTTTAAAATTTCTTTCTTAACAACTTCTTTCAATACAGGATTCAATCTCCTTTGAGGATCAACCTTGGGTTTGCAGTTCTCTTTCATATGAATTCTATGCATACAAATTGAAGGACTGATTCCTTTAATATCAACTATTGTCCATCCAAAGGCTTTCTTAAAATTTTTCAAAATTTTCATCAACCTTTCTTTTGCTTTCATCATTAACTTTAAGGAAATTATAACTGGTAAAGTAGAGGAAACTCCTAAAAAGGCATATTTTAAATGATCAGGAAGTAACTTCAACTCAAGTTCTGTAGGTTTTTCTAATAATTATATCTTTTTCTATCATTTCCAAAATTTCAAAACTTTCTCAAACATAGTTTGAATCTTCACATTGATTTAATTCCTCTTCTTGCTCGTGTTCCAAATCTTTTACTTCAGCTTTTTTTTCTTAATCAGTTTTGATTTTTCATAATTATTTTTGGAGTGGCAATCATTCAAATATCTTATAACATCCATTCTATAGCATTCATCATCTTTACCTTTTGTAGGATTTTTCATTGATCTTAAAATGTTAAAAGTAATAGTTTGATCATTCACGTGCATTGCTAATTCCCCTTTTTACACATCTATCATTGCCCTTCCTGTAGCGAGGAAAATTCTCCCCAAAATGATAGGTATTTCTTTATCTTCCTCCATATTCAGCACAATGAAATCAACATGAAAGATAGCTTGATCCACTTTCAATAGGACATCTTCTATAGTTCCTTTAGGATAAGTTATTGAATGATCTACTAACTACAGAGTTACAAGGAGTTATTTCTCCTAATCCCAATATTTTTAATATTGATAATGACATAAGGTTAATGCTTGCACCTAAATCAGATAAAGCTTTCCCATAAAATCTATCTCTTATCGCTCATGGAATTGTAAAGCTACCAGGATCTTTAAGCTTTTCAGGAAGCTTTTTCTGAATTATAGCATTGTACTCCTCACTAAGTGCAACAGTCTCATTATCTTCAAATTTCCTTTTCCTATTGAGAACTTCCTTCATAAATTTTACATAGTTTGTCATTTGTTCTAAGGCTTCAGCAAATGAAATATTAATTCTAAGCTTTTTAAAAATTTTTAGAAATTTTGAAAATTGCTTATCCATCTTCTGTTGACGAAGTCTCTGAGGAAATGGATGTGATGGTTTTTCTAAGTTAACTTTAAGTGGAGAAATATGTAATTCAGAATCTTTTGGAGCATCCTCATTTGATTCTTCAATTTCTTCTCTCTCTACTTCAGTTTCTTTTTGAACCCTACCTTCCAACTCTCTTTTGCTTCTAAGTTGAATGGCTTTTACTTGCTCTCTATTCTGGTATTTTAGATTTGTTTCAGTAAGTGTTCCTTGAGATCTATTACTAAATGAATTTGCAATTTGTCCAAGTTGATTCTCAATATTTCTAATTATAGCTCCTTAACTTTGTAACTGATTACCCATTTGCAATACCACTTCTTCTATAGACAACTTCTTCTCCTTAAATTATGCATTACTATTGAAACCTATAGGATAAGTAGATCTATAATTATTATTCCATTGGTTGTTCT
>NW_018165266.1:515064-516889 GCF_001263595.1 Phalaenopsis equestris | reverse complement strand
AGTTAAAGTTGGGATGGTTCTTCCAACCTGGGTTATAATAATTGGAATATGGGTTTATTTATGTTTTATTTATGACATTCAAAGTTTCTAATGATGCTTGAGAATCTACCATTTGGCCTACTGAATTCACTTCAATCATGGAGATAAGTTGAGAAAAATTCATTCCAAATTGGTCTAACTTCTTTGAAAATGCAGAAACTTGATTTGCTAACATAGTAAATGCATCAGATTGATGAATATTGGCTACTTTCATAGGATTCACTCTCTCAGAAGGCCATTGAAAATTACTAGTAGCCATTTATTCAAATAAAGCATAAGCGTCATGAAATGGTTTTGACATCAACGAACCACCACCAGCGGCATCGATAATAAATCTAAGAGACCCAGCTAATCCATTATAAAAAGTTCAAATTATTAACCAATCTGGTATAGCATGGTGTGTAAACATTCTTAAGAGTTCTTTAAATCGTTCTCATGCTTCATAAATAGATTCTCCTTCAAACTAATTAAAAGATGTAATATCATTTCTAAGCTTTGTAATTATTTACGGTGGAAAATATTTAGCAAGGAATTTTTATGCTAAATCACCCCAATTTCTAATAGATCCAGGTGCTAACAAATTCAACCACATATTAGCTTTATCTCTCAGTAAGAAAGGAAATAACCTAAGTCTTGTGGCATCATCTGATACACCATCGTATTTAAATGTAGCGCACAATTCTAGAAAATTGGCAAGATGTAAATTTGGATCATCAGTTGGTGATCCCCCAAACTGATTATTTGATACCATTTGCATAATAGCAGGTTTAAGTTCAAATGAATTAGCCATTACAGTAGGTTTTTGAATACTACAATGAAGTTCATCTACCGTAAGGTTGGCATAATCTCGTAAAGGTCTATATTCTTGATGAATTTCAGCTTTTTGATCATTTTAGTTTGTCATTTCTGTAATTTTTTTAGATTTTTAAAAATTTTTAATTTTTTTGCTTTTTCTGATTTTTCTAACAGTTCTCTCTAATTCAAAATTGTAGGGCACTAGTCCTTAAGAAGCTAAACTATGCATACACTAACATAAAAGAAAAAACTATAATAAGATATTCCTACAATAACTTTTAAATTTTAAGAAAGAGTTTCTAAAATAGAAATTTTACTTTCAATAAATTTTTGAAATCATCTCCCGCAAATGTGACAAAAACTTGATCCCGACTGTTTATATGCAACAGTATAACAATGTCTTTGATGATATTTTTCTCTTATTTTTCCTTACTTTGTAATAGAACCAAGAACTTAATCCTGGAGAAAATAAGAATTTAACTTTTCAATTTTTATATATATATATATATATTTATTGGGATACTACGCAAGTATACGTAATGTTATCAAGTAATATAGGACTTTTTGATGAAGGCCTGAATATTGAACCCATAGAGAAAGTAAGCAATATGCACTATTTATCAACAAACCTTCTATTTAAAAAAATAATTATTTGAACTATAGATATTTTCACAATAGGTAAAATTCAATTCTTTTTGGTATTTTTGATATTTTGACAAAATAATAAAACTTCTAAAGATAACTTGAGTTTATGTAAAAGAAAAACACTTGATATGATAA
This sequence comes from Phalaenopsis equestris, assembly GCF_001263595.1. Taxonomy (NCBI): domain Eukaryota; kingdom Viridiplantae; phylum Streptophyta; class Magnoliopsida; order Asparagales; family Orchidaceae; genus Phalaenopsis; species Phalaenopsis equestris. The sequence goes on along the minus strand of NW_018165266.1, from coordinate 515,275 downwards.
TATATTTCTCCTTATCATGAGTCAGTAATAAGTATAGGAATTCTGTTGTGGAAGTATGTGAATTGTGTTGTGCCAAATAAGAGCAATAATATTTTTTACCCTTACTAAAGATGCTATAAAGAACATTGACTAATTTAAAGTTTGAATAGTTCTGAAGACCATCAAGGCAGGGAAGATACTAGCTCTCACTCTAGAGTTCCCTCGATTCCCT